>NC_090745.1:109976406-109991406 GCF_036898095.1 Palaemon carinicauda | reverse complement strand
TGATCCTTGGTCAACCTCAAAGCTTGATTTAATTGTGATGTTTTTTTAGGGCCCTGATCGAAGGTTGAAAAAATCATGGCTACTTTCAGGGTGCCCTGGAAATTAGTCATAATTCTCTCCATCCTCGAAATGGTCCTGTTTCGGAACCTGTGCCAGAATGAAGATATTGATACGAAGGGTAACGAGTTACAGGGAGAACTTAAAAGCTAAGAGAGGGAGTATCCAATTCAAACGATCTTTTCCGATCAAAACCTGAAACAGGTTTGAAACCTGAGATTAGAACAGAACTTCGAGGAATTAAACAATTTATATATTAGTTTTCTAGCCTGTGTTCACAAGTTTATTTCTTGTAGAACACAAGCATTGAGTTGATTTTCCTTTAGCCTAAAATATGTCGATATCGTCTTGGTTTCCAGAAATACTTATGCAAAGGAGACAGAGTAGGATTTTATTGATGTATATTTTCCTGTTTATGTAATTTTTTTTACTACTGCTTTGTTATGTAGATTTTTTTAATTCAAAATAGGGGTGATCAATTTATTCATTACCTCAAAATCGTAGATTATTTTTTTTCTTTGGAGAGGTAAACAAAACGATTACTTTCTTCTCATAGGAACTAATTGCTAGCTTTATTGTCACCAGAAACTGCGTGTATTAGCCGATGTAGCACCACTCTTCTCGAACTTGCTTAGGATTTAACTGTATCTACGCCAGACTTCGTTTTTTTTTTTTTTTTTTTTTTTTTTTTTTTTTTTTTTCTCTCCAGACGAAGTTTTGACCGGCAGTAGATAAAAAACCAATGTATAGTTAATTTCGGTCATAGATCGTTCGAATAGTATCTCTTCAATGATATTCAAAGCGTCAAACGTAAAGAATATTCCCCCTAATTACGTAATTCTGGACTTTGATAATTCACTTGATTCAGGGAGGCTTCCACTTCACATCGTTGAAATATTGGAGCTAAATCATACGGTTGTCAATTAATCATTAATGCTTTGAAGAGCCACTGAAATGTTTAATTATGTGGTATGTGGAGGTTGAATAGTTTAAATTGAAGTTTCTTAATTGAAAAAGGCATTTTGTGATGTACGACGCTCGATATGCATTATGCAAAGACTTTGTGAAATCATTCAAACTGATGAAGTGAATATTAGCATCTCTGATTTCCAGAAGCAAGAGAATTAATATAGCAGTTTGGAAATTTTATTGGCTAGTTTTGTGTGTTTAGTAGGTTTTTCCGATGTATTTTATTAGGGATTTAATGGACATGGTTTTGTGTATATATATATATATATATATATATATATATATATATATATATATATATATATATATCAGCCATTATATTCCACTGCAGAACATAGGCTTCAGACATGTCTTTTCACTTGTGTCTGCATATGGTCTTTCTGCACCGGTCCACGTCCGCAAACTCCTTAGTTCATCGATCCATCGTCTTCTCTTCCTTCTGCTTCCTTTACAATCTATAGGGACCCATACATATACAGAGAGAGAGAGAGAGAGAGAGAGAGAGAGAGAGAGAGAGAGAGGAGAGAGAGAGAGAGAGGAGAGAGAGAGAGAGAGAGAGAGAGAGAGAGAGAGAGAGAGCTGAAAGTCAGTCAGGTCTCAACTTGGCACGTTTCCTACGTGAATTTTCAAGCACCAGCAAGCAGCCTCAACAACCTTTTTATCAGTTTCTGCTTCGGCAAGAACCCGGCTCAAAGAGGAACATGCCTCGAAGGGACGACACCACCAGCAGGAGTATGCAAGTCTAGGGTTGAATTTGATATGAGAGGAGCTCGTGCACGTCTTCATATCACCTTTGATGTACCTCTTTCTGTTTCTCTCGAGGCGTTTTCATGCATAATGGGGTTGGGGCTATCTTGACGTTCAGTGGTTTTTTTAGTTTCTGCGTTTTCTTGGACAGGTTTTCAACTTTCGGCTGGAACGGATTTTTAAAATGTGTTAGAAAAGTCTTGTGTTACGTTGGTACTGACCGTACTATCTCAGGATAAGTATTGAAAATAAATGTATCTCTCTCTCTCTCTCTCTCTCTCTCTCTCTCTCTCTCTCTCTCTCTCTCTCTCTCTCTCTCTCACGGACAGCTAGGACAAGTATTAAAAATATATGTATTAACCACAACTCATTATCTCACAGAAATTCTAGGACAAGTATTGAAAGTATGTATATTTAACTATATCTCTCTCTCTCTCTCTCTCTCTCTCTCTCTCTCTCTCTCTCTCACACATAGACAGCTAGGAAAAGTATTAAAAGAATGTGCATTAACCATAACTCATCTTGTCTCTCACACCAGACATTCTAGTACAAGTATTGAAAGTATGTATATTTAACTCTCTCTCTCTCTCTCTCTCTCCTCTCTCTCTCTCTCCTCTCTCTCTCTCTCTCTCTCTCTCTCTCTCTCTCTCCTCTCTCTCTCTCTCTCTCTCACGCAGCTAGGACAAGTATTAAAAATACATGTATTAACCATAACTCATTATCTCACTGAGACATACTAGGACAAGTATTGAAAGCATGTATAGTTAACTCTCTCTCTCTCTCTCTCTCTCTCTCTCTCTCCTCTCTCTCTCTCTCTCTCTCTCTCTCTCTCTCTCTCTCTCTAGAGAAATACAGGAAAGTCTGGGAGCATAACTATAAACGGATTGGCACTGCATTAATATTGGACGTGGGTTCTCCTTTCTAATGGTCTTCATTCTGAATTCAGGGCAGGGAAAAGAAGAAGACGGATCATATGTGCTGGAGAAAATGAAAATGGAAAAAGTTGGTCTTGATGTTTATTTTTTTGGTGTTTGGTTTCGAATAAGTTATATTCTATTAAAGTTTTACTCTAGAATATCTAGTGTTTTGTTAATTATCGGTTGGTTTATCTAATTTTTTATGGGCCTTTAAAAAATGGGTTTAATTTTACGTCAGAAGTTTATCTTAAAGATTCTAAATAAGAAAATTACCGAATGCGTTACTTGTAATTTTCCATTTGAATGGTAAATTAATTAAAGAATTTAGTTCACAAATAGATTTCATTTGAAAATTTTGCTTTTAAATAAAATTTACAAATTTTTTTTCACGATATTTAATAAGATTTATTTTTAAATCCCTTCTGCAGTCGTTACCCTACTGATTTTCTCCTTTTTGTAGGTTAGGAGGAGAGGCAAATTAATAGGAATTATTTTTTTCGAACATATTTTTCTTCTATTGATCGACTATCGATTCTTGATCTGAATATGCGTAAGAAGTATATTTAAAATTTAAAGGCTACTTTTTTTTTCTGCTTAGTCCCCACTGAGCATCATCCTGCCGCCCACGATATATTATGCCAAGAGATTACAGCCATCAATCTCTCTGTTGGTATTTGATTATCTTACTGGAAGGGACTAAGCTGTGGGTTATTTATTGCATTCTTCAAAGGATTGGGATCGTGAAATCTGCAAAATTGTTTAATTTTTTATATTTTAAAGGTTTAAAGGCCGGTCATGAATGGCAGAGACAAGGGACAGTAACATTGCCCTGGCTAGCAGGAGAATGCCATAGAGACTGACCACCCAAGCTAGGACCAAGGAGAGCGAGGCAGTGGCTGCTGATGACTCAGCAGGTAGACCTATAGGCTAGCCCAAACCCTCCATCCTCAGCTCGCAAGGATAGCGTAGGTCTGACCCTGCAAGAAATTATCTAGTTTGAACAGGACTGGAACCCCAGTCTGGCGATTGCCAGGTAGGGACTTTTATAATAGGCCACGACTACCATATATATATATATATATATATATATGTGTGTGTGTGTGTGTGTGTGTGTATAACTATCTTTACTTGTTTGATTTAGTTCAACTTTAAGTGTCACTTGAGATTTTTCTGACTCCTTTTAGCACCTTTCCATCTATCTTTGTATGTAGTGGTGATGACCCCATTGAAATCCACCCACGGAAGCTTAAACCTTAGGTCTAGAACCGTAAAGACGACAAAAGATAACGCAGGTTGTACAGAACGTTCTCTTGTGAAATCACTTGGATAACAATATATGACAAATCGTGAAATTTCATTGCGTTCATTAAATTCACGCTTTATGATTGCTATTTACTGATAAACCGCTGAATCCTTTTGTTATGAAAAATTATGTCGCCAGTTATTGATGTGCAGGTTTGGCGCATGTCCGTATAGATGTGAATAATTATAAGGATCTCGAGTGCTAGTAATTGTGATTTTTAGGATAATTTATAGATATTTAAGACGGTGTTTTTTTTTATTATTATTATTGCAATGTCATCTATAGTCAATTTTTTTTAATGAGGCACATTTGTACTGACTCACATGGGTGCCCTAACCAATCAGATAACAGGAAACTTTTCCGAGCTACAAGGACACCCCTACGAGTCTGTTCAAATGCTCCCCATAAAAAAAGAAAAAATGAATATAGTGCCACTGTGGAAGATTGTAAGAACCAGGGATTATCAAATAGGAATACTTACAAAAACTTTGTTTGCGTCTTTAAGAAACTTTACCTGGGTATCCGATGTAATAACTACTTCGAAATGACTAACAAATTTTCCCGAGTTCTGGCTTCTTTCTATATCCGATCATAAGTTATGTCTTTATTATTGATATTATGGCTGTTAGTGTGACTCCCAATAACTTTATATGTAAAGAAAGCATAAGTATTTAAAAGAAATATTTTGATTTTAAGAATCTTTAGCTGAAAATGCATGCGACGAAATCCAAATGGCATTTGACATTAAAAAAAAAATACTTGTTCATTTGTGTGATGGCAAGGAAAGGTGATCGTCCTTTTAATCGAAATGTCTCGTGAGATAAAGTTGGGTTGTGGCTATTTTTGAGAGAGAGAGAGAGAGAGAGAGAGAGAGAGAGAGAGAGAGAGAGAGATTCTTTTAGTAAATATAAAATTGAAACGCAAAGGAAAGCATGTGATCAGATTAAGGTTTAAATGCCATTCATGAATGTCAGAAGCAAGGGACAGTGACAAATCTCCCTGCAAGACTGTGCCCTAGAGACATCATATATACCCACCCCCTCACCAAAGCTAGGACCAGGGAGGGCCAGACAATGGCTCCTGATGATTCAGCTGGTAGACCTAGCTCACAAGGATGGTGAGGTTGCAGACACTAAAAGAAACTATGGAGCAGATTTCTAACCCCGTTTCAGCAGATCGCCTTAGTGTTTAGTATTATTAGTAGAATGTATAAGAGAGAAAGGCAAACGGAGAGAGGAATCGATGTTTCAGTGGTTATATTTTCGTGCTAGGAGGTTGATACAGGCACAGATTATGGAAAGATTTCTGAATTATATATTTTTATCCCGTCAAAGGAGGATACTAAGAGCCTTGAGGGTACCTGGGTCCCTCTCTTCTTTCTTTATTTATGACCACCACCACTTCCTCCTCCTCCTCCTCCTCCTCCTCCTCCTTTTCTCTCCTTATCTCTTATCGGTTGTCTTCTGAGAGAATGCTGCTTCAGTCGTTGTCGGGGATCAAGTTTCCATCATTCCCTTCTTGAAAGTCTCTCTCTCTCTCTCTCTCTCTCTCTCTCTCTCTCACATGAATAATAAATGTTCGTGCTGTCTTTTCGTCAGATTTGTAAAACGTGTATGGATTGAAATTTGTTTGGAATAACTTTTCACATATGCTAAATTTTCTTCTCTCTTGAATTAACCTTGATTATCGATAAATCAAAGCATCAATTACCTTGATCTTTATGATATTTTTTTTGGACGAGTCATTTCTTTATCTTATTTTTATCTTATTTTTACTTTGTAATGATCGTTGGGGGAATCACCGTAGGTCTTCTGCTTTTGAATTGCAGACATGAACAGCTGGGGTGAAGGCACAGATTACGAATGTTTTTATTGTTATAATCGAAGCCAACATTGCTTGGTTGAAATATTGTTGATGATTATCATTATTGTCTAGATATTAATAAAAAAAAAACTGAAATTTTTGTATGGTAATGAGAATTCATATAAATAAAACCAGGGTAAATTTTTTATATATTCAGAAGAATTTATCAATGTTATTCATAACCAAATTAGTAGGATTTGTTTAAGTAAAATTATGGTACAATTTACATATCCATAAGAAATGAACAAGGCACCATTATAAGTAATTAAGGCATGCCATTGTAAGTAATTAAGGCATGTCCAATCATAAGCTATGCAAATGAAAATGAAGACGCGACCATCCTTCAACCGGGCTCGAAAGAGAAAGTAATTGTACAGCTAGGGAAAGTGATGGGACAGTTCATATTAACCGAGTTAAGGGAAAAGGACGCACCCTGATTACTAATTGGGGGCCTCTGACGTAACGGCAAGAACTGGTTTTGTTTATTTCAGACGTTGTAGATGTATCTTGCGACCATTAGAAAGAAGCTGGAAGAACAGCCAAGTAGGAAAAGCATGAGTATATCTTTGTTTTTGTTGGATCTCTGGGATGAAGATGAGATGTAATTTTCATTCTCACAAGTTTAACGTTTTAGATTTTTTATTCTCAAAATGCTGTATTTTTAAAAATCTTAAGTTTGACGTAATAGATTTTTCCTATGCACAAGTTTTAAGTAATGCATTTTCTATCAAGTTTGACGTAATATATTTTTATATCTCAATTTTCATTTCCTAGATTTTTTTTTAAATTGACGTGATGATTTTTTTTTCTACTCTCTCTAACTTGGCGTAATTTAAGATTCAAACAGTGAATGAAATCGTTTTGGTTAATGTACGTAAGATGATTAGTTTTCCTTTTTTAGATGATACCATACATAGATGGAAAAGCGCACAGGAAGTGATATATATATATATATATATATATACGATTAGAGATGTAATTGTTTTCGGCAATTTAGGGAGCCATATGGAACCAAAGTCTATATATGTAGATCTTGTATGGAACCTCCTCTAGTGTTGTAAGCGATGTCCATTTGTGACCAGAAAAAAAACGTATAAAATAGAATAGTAATATAAATTAAAGTTATACAATAAGGACCACTGTGTTCATTTAAATATAGAAATATAAAAATCATTAGTATCGTGATGTCACTACATTTTAGAAATACCATATATCTTCCTAGGTTTGCCTTGATGTGTACTGAATTATTTGAAGCAAACCATTAAAGCCACTTAAGATGGTATACTAGAATAAACCAGGGGAAAACAGGTGGAATAGAATATAAAGAAATGTGAAAAAAAATGCAACAGAGTATACAACTAGATATCCTGCATAATAAACAGGAGACTGAATATCAAGAAAACAAACATGGCAACGAATGAGGTGGGAAAGGAGATACAGAATTGTAGCTTGAAATATGCGTTGCAATTTGCTTCCAATCAACAGAGATTAACATGGAAGATTCATCAAATTGAGAATCTCTGACCGTATTGTAAGACTTATAGGAGGTTTATATGAAGCGTGGGATCTTGCTAAGCTCTTGGAACGAAGCGGGTTTAATTTGAGAGCACAATATCTAAAACCAGGAGTATTATTTGATAGAAAGGAACGCTGCCAGAGAAACTGTCTTAGTTATCTATTTAGAGAATGTGAAATATCGGTTGATATAATGTTGAATACATTAATGTGCGTATCAAACATATGCATCACATACCGCGAGTGCACATAAACTTTGATAGAAGCATTAAAATTTCACATAATTTCAAAGATATGTTGGCTTATTATCAGAAGGGAAGACAATGTCTTCTAAAGTCTATATACATTATTAATTGTGAAGATCCTGTCAGGGTGCCTCACTGTGCAATGTAGGGTTTTTGCAGCGTTTCTTTGACCCCTAGTTGCACCCACTTTTTATTTTTCTAATTTATATCCGTTCCCACTTTCATCCTCCTTGCTGATCAATTTCTTTCAACTTTTCCGAAAGGTCCACTTTGACCTAGAAAGGCCTCCCCGGCCTCAACGCCGGCTCAAATATCGCAGATCCCGTAAATCAAATTAAAGTAAATCGAAGAAGGGTCTTGGAATGGTTGTGTTCGAGCAACAGTGATACGAAAGCATACGCCCAAGCGCCCATCTGTTAGCTCAGAACGATGATTAGTCCAGTGTGACGGGCCGAGAGAAGGTTGTGACTCAAAGGCGGAGTGAAAGCATCTGAGTAAACTTTATTACAGAACGCTCGTTTATATACACATAAACCCCAGGTGAAAAGGGCATACAAAACATAACAGGCAATTTCATGTTCAACCGAAAAGCTCTCCGGTTAACAGTTAACGGTGAGAAAAACAGACATGTTATTTCAGGTTCTTATCAGTGCGAGGGGAGAGCGAAGATACAAGCATAATACATACAAAACATGAAATGTCGTTACTATGTACGATCGTGTGACACACGGTTGGTACACTAGACTCTAGGGGATATAAGTGACGAGTTACTTTAAACAAACCAAATAACCATGTCACCTCTTCTATATAATAAAGAACGAGTGGCTGACTATATGTATAAATATACATCTTTCTTGTCACTCTTATTGGGGAGAGTAGCCATACCCTGGTGAGAAGTACTGTACACTCGGAACCTCGCTCTCCCACAAATTGCCGAACCAGCGGTTTGTAGTGAAGAAAGGGTTAAGGGGTTGGAACGGTTGAAGCTTTGTGTATGTATGCGTGTGTGTGCATATCCAGGGCCTATAGATCTTGTGCATATCTATCTGAATATTTAGACGTGGTTTTTGACGGTTCGGCTACACTCGTATTCAGTAAAAAGAAAATGCCAACATTGGTGTTGAACGTGATCAAGTAAGCCACTAGAAACGGGTAGGAACTGTTTCCCAGAGGGCAGCTGGCAATGATCTCTGTGGAAATCGGTGGAAATAAGTCATGGAAATCGCTCACACGTGAACCGCTTTGGAGTTGTATTGCCGTGGCGTCGTGGATTTATTGCCAAGTGTAAAAGCAAACGATGCCTCTCCTTTTAAATGGATTTATTTCCTTGCACTGTGATATTTATAGCTTTGTTCCAGTGTACCTGTCTGTGCGCTCTCTCTCTCTCTCTCTCTCTCTCTCTCTCTCTCTCTCACATGCAGCTAGGACAAGTATTAAAAATACATGTATTAACCATAACTCATTATCTCACTGAGACATACTGGGACAAGTATTGAAAGCATGTATATTTAACTATAAAACTCTCTCTCTCTCTCTCTCTCTCTCTCTCTCTCTCTCTCTCTCCTGAAATACAACAATTTTGGAAAGTGACTTGGGGTAATTCTGCACAGTTGAATGAAATCTATGAGCGTATTCTTTAATTATTTTATTTTCAGGAAATGATGCCACCAGATTACATGGCGTATCCTACTAAACCTATCTTTTCGAATAGACTTTATGCTAGCTACAGTAAATTAGTTTCAGTCCCATTTAAATCCTACTTCTTGGTAATGTTACAGCCGGGCAGATTTTACTTTATATATTGTGTAATCATAACTGACAAATTTGTTAAACTTACCTTGATTATCTGACAGTCAAACTCATTTTTATTGGAACATTGTTTTTCTTCTTGGAAAATAGGTCTCCTAACTGATCTTAGAACCAAAGTAATCTAATATCCGAGCTATTATATTTCTATTAATTTTACATTAGGGCTAGTTCAACCTCTTAGATGATAAGAGGTTGGAGTAAGAATTAGCCTGTTCTTAGTCAGGCTAATTTAACTTCCTGGATGTTATGATTCCTAACTGGTTTCTTAAGTCGGGCTAGTTCAACTGGAAGTTATGTTTCTTGACTGATCTTATATTCAGGCTTATTTAAGTTACTGGAAGTTATGTGTCTTGACTGATCTTAGTCAGGCTGATTTAAGTTACTGGAAGTTATGTTTCTTGATCGATCTTATAGTCAGGCTTATTTACGTTACTGGAAGTTATGTGTCTTGACTGATCTTATAGTCAGGCTTATTTAAGTTACTGGAAGTTATGTGTCTTGACTGATCTTATAGTCAGGCTTATTTAAGTTCCTGGAAGTTATGTTTCTTGACTGATCTTATAGCCAGGCTTATTTAAGTTCCTGGAAGTTATGTTTCTTGACTGATCTTATAGCCAGGCTTATTTAAGTTACTGGAAGTTATGTTTCTTGTCTGATCTTATAGCCAGGCTTATTTAATTTCCTGGAAGTTATGTTTCTTGACTGATCTTATAGTCAGGCTTATTTAAGTTACTGGAAGTTATGTGTCTTGTCTGATCTTATAGCCAGGCTTATTTGAGTTCCTGGAAGTTATGTGTCTTGACTGATCTTATAGCCAGGCTTATTTGAGTTCCTGGAAGTTATGTGTCTTGACTGATCTTATAGTCAGGCTTATTTGAGTTACTGGAAGTTATGTGTCTTGACTGATCTTATAGCCAGGCTTATTCGAGTTCCTGGAAGTTATGTGTCTTGACTGATCTTATAGCCAGGCTTATTCGAGTTCCTGGAAGTCATGTTTCTTGTCTGATCTTATAGCCAGGCTTATTCGAGTTCCTGGAAGTTATGTGTCTTGACTGATCTTATAGCCAGGCTTATTCGAGTTCCTGGAAGTCATGTTTCTTGTCTGATCTCATAGCCAGGCTTATTCGAGTTCCTGGAAGTCATGTTTCTTGTCTGATCTTATAGCAAGTTATTCGAGTTCCTGGAAGTCATGTTTCTTGTCTGATCTCATAGCCAGGCTTATTCGAGTTCCTGGAAGTCATGTTTCTTGTCTGATCTCATAGCCAGGCTTATTCGAGTTCCTGGAAGTCATGTTTCTTGACTGATCTCATAGCCAGGCTTATTCGAGTTCCTGGAAGTCATGTTTCTTGTCTGATCTCATAGCCAGGCTTATTCGAGTTCCTGGAAGTCATGTTTCTTGACTGATCTCATAGCCAGGCTTATTCGAATTCCTGGAAGTCATGTTTCTTGTCTGATCTCATAGCCAGGCTTATTCGAGTTCCTGGAAGTTATGTGTCTTGACTGATCTTATAGCCAGGCTTATTCGAGTTCCTGGAAGTCATGTTTCTTGTCTGATCTCATAGCCAGGCTTATTCGAGTTCCTGGAAGTCATGTTTCTTGACTGATCTCATAGCCAGGCTTATTCGAGTTCCTGGAAGTCATGTTTCTTGTCTGATCTCATAGCCAGGCTTATTCGAGTTCCTGGAAGTCATGTTTCTTGACTGATCTCATAGCCAGGCTTATTCGAGTTCCTGGAAGTCATGTTTCTTGTCTGATCTTATAGCAAGTTATTCGAGTTCCTGGAAGTCATGTTTCTTGTCTGATCTCATAGCCAGGCTTATTCGAGTTCCTGGAAGTCATGTTTCTTGTCTGATCTCATAGCCAGGCTTATTCGAGTTCCTGGAAGTCATGTTTCTTGACTGATCTCATAGCCAGGCTTATTTGAGTTCCTGGAAGTTAAGTTTCTTGTCTGATCTTATAGCCAGGCTTATTTAAGTTCCTGGAATTTATCTTTCTTGACTGATCTGTCATCTTACAGTTTTGCTAATTTAAGTTTTCGGAAGTTTTTATCTCTTCACTGATCCCACAGGCGAGGTAATTTGATTCCCTGGATGATAATTTTGCTAATTTAACTTCTCGAATACGTGTCTTGATTGATCTTGGTGTTAGCCTAATTTAAATTCATAGATGATATGTTTCCCGTCAGGCTAATTTTCTTTCTAGATAACATGTTTTCTGTCTGATCTTATCAGTTCGTTTAATTATACTTTGTGTTTGCTGACTGATTTCATTTGTAGTTATTCCTTACTCGCTGAATAATCATACTTCCATCTATCCTGTTATTATTATTATTATTACTTGCTAAGCTACAACCCTAGTTGGAAAAGCAAGTTGCTATAAGCCCAGGGGCCCCAGCAGGGAAAATAGCCCAGTGAGGAAAGGAAACAAGGACAAATGATATATTTTAAGAACAATGACATTTAGATGAATATTTCCTATATAAACTATGAAAACTTTAACAAAAAAAGAGGAAGAGAAACGAGATAGAATAGTGTGCCCGAGTGTCCCCTCCAGCAAGAGAACTCTAACCCAAGACATTGGGTTAGCGTGAACTGTAACTAGAGAGAGGGATCCAATGCAGTACTGTCTGGCCAGTCAAGGACCACAACTCTAGCGGTAGTATCTCAACGAGTGGCTGGTGCCCTAGCCAACCTACTGTATTATCTCGCTTTCATGTATATCTTGCTACCTTAATTGCAATAATTCCGGTTTGGGGTTGTAGTGTGTGATCGTCATTTTAGGATGATTTGGATAATATTCCATCCTAAAGGTTAATATGCTTTCTGTAATATGTATTTTTTCTCTCGGTTTTACACTCCCAGCCATATCACATGTGGTAATTATCATGCCTCTGGTTTTATTTATTATGTAACTCGTGTTTTTTTATTAGCAGATTAATCTACTGACATGCCAATTATCACGTAGTCTACATGAAATCATTGCTATACTTATTCTTCGGCCAAGCCAAGTACATTATATGGGATTCTCTCCCTATCAGATTGGTCATGCTGTCAGACTTGGCATATTTGCAAGAGGAAATTAGGGTCTGAGTGATCATACAATCAGGATTTTACTGTCTGACTAAAGCCTACTGTCGGGTTTATCACAATATCAGGGAGAAATTTCTTATTGGCTAATTACAGTATAGATTTTCGAACTAGCAGAGTATATCGAGTGTGATATTAAGATTTGACTAACATTATTGAAATGTAGGTATTAATGACAGGCATTATTTTATTTTTTCTAAATTACCGTTATTACTAGAATGGTCTTACTTCTTTTACTTGTGTAGTTACTCCTAGACTGATTATCTGGTAGCTACCAAATAATTGCAATCCTTAGTCATTCACACTTCAGATTATTTGTCTTTTTTGTAAAAATAAGTAATCTGGGTTTATATATTTCATATTAGGTAATCACATATATAACTTATTTTCCCTGTTGATGTAAGGCCTAGGATATTCCTATGTTAAAAACATATTAACGTCGAAAGCATCTTAACTATATCGGTATCTTAAGAGCGATTTAACCAAGATTTGAGCTGTCGCTTTATTAACAAATGAATAAAGAAGCAAAATCAATAGGTATTTCCGTGTCTCTTCAGTTGACAGACGGGTGCCAGTGTACTTGTTGTTATGTGAATTAGGGTAATAAGCATCGCAGATAGATTACACGGTTGTAAAAAACTTGTCCCGAGCACGTGATATTTTACACATTCTCTCTCTCTCTCTCTCTCTCTCTCTCTCTCTCTCACTGTTCCTCTTCATCTTGTCCAACCTCTCGCCTTTTATTTCACAGTGCAACTGCGTTGGTTTCCCCAATTTAGAGTACTAAATAACTCTCTCTCTCTCTCTCTCTCTCTCTCTCTCTCTCTCTCATATTTAGTTTACGTAATCGTTTCAGGGACATGACATTGAAGCGACTCCCTCTAGGGATAGTGCCTCCAGTATATATCATGCTGAGCACTGTAGGCAGTACCTGAGGGTCTTTACAGTGTTCTCTGTCCCCTATTTGTACTGATCTCTTGATCTTGTACTCTATCTTTCACTGTTCCTCTTCATATTGTTGTCCAACCTCTCGCCGTTTTATTTCACTGTAAAACTGCGTTGGTTTCCCCAATTTGGAGTACTAAATGTCTCTCTCTCTCTCTCTCTCTCTCTCTCTCTCTACGTCTGCTAGCATTTTTCTTCCAGCAAATTTCCACCTCTTGTCATCTTCCTTTCAGCATCTCATCTCGTTTTCTGATAAAGTACTCTCTCTCTCTCTCTCTCTCTCTCTCTCTCTCTCGTCCTTGCTTTCGCTCTGTATAATGATATCCTCGTTCTATTAAGCTGTATTTCACAGTACAACTGCGTTGGCTTCCCCAATTTGGAGTACTAAATGTCTCTCTCTCTCTCTCTCTCTCTCTCTCTCTCTCTCTCTCTCTCTCTCGTTTTCGTCCATGCTTTAGTTCTGTATAATAATATCCTCGTTCTATTAAGCTGTATTTCACAGTACAACTGCGTTGGTTTCCCCAATTTGGAGTACTAAATGACTCTCTCTCTCTCTCTCTCTCTCTCTCTCTCTCTCTCTCGTCCATGCTTTGGCTCTGTATAATGATATCCTCTATTAATCTGAGATTTAAATTTTAGCACATCTGATTATGCTTTAGTAACTGCCGTGTTGTAGGATAAAAAAAGGATTACTGAGTACCATGAGGAGATAAGTGACGGGGCGTTGTTAAAATATGTTATTCCGTTCGCACATAAGCCAGGGAAATTGGCGAACACGAAAATGTCGAATGGGACCATATGCATATTCAGAACTAGTTGCTTTTCAGCAACGGGATTGTAAAACGAGCCGAGGGGAGACTTTCCGAATAATATCGTCCGATTCCACGAAATGGTATAGTGTTTGTTTGGGAATAAAGGAATGGTGTTGATAGGTTGTTTGTTGTTGCAAAATTTTAGAATTGATTTAATACGATTATATATACATACACAATTATATATATATATATATATATATATAGCAAAATTTGAAAATTGATTTAATACGATTATTCATATATATATATATATATATATATATATTTATTTATATTTATATTCATGTATATAAACATGTACAGGTTCACAGATTCTTTTTGTAAATATTTGCCTCGTGATCTTCAGATACATATTTGAATTGGATATAAGGATGCTCCTTATACGATATGAAAGTTTCACTTATGTCTTATGTTTAAAAAGTCAAAGATTTTTTTTTCTTTTTTACTTTTTCTAAACCACGTTTTTGAGTCCTTTACATTCTTTTGATAAAATTTCTCTCTCTCTCTCTCTCTCTCTCTCTCTCTCTCTCTCTCTCTCTCTCTTTTCAAAGACTTATCTGTTAAAGTAGTAGTCTCTCTCTCTCTCTCTCTCTCTCTCTCTCTCTCCCCTCGCATCAGTCATCACCTCCTCTCGTTGGCTTCGGCGATCAAAACAGATGATATCTGTTAGACCATCTACACCTCGTTCTGCTCTGAACGGGAATAATCTTGGCGTGCAAAGCTCGGGTT
>NC_090745.1:109956047-109975906 GCF_036898095.1 Palaemon carinicauda | reverse complement strand
AGTTGCCAGTTACCAGCGGTGTGCAGCAACCTCCGCCTTCCTTAAGGCAACCTCAGCAATGGGAGCAGGAGTCTTATGCCTTACTTCCTCTCCGCTTTCCGCTTGCGGTTCCACCAGCGAGACAACAATCTCTTGAGGTACGACAACCTCTTCCATCCATGAGGCAGCCACCTCAGCACTCGCTGCAGCGACCTCAAACCCTCCTCAAGGCGAGAGCCTCAACTCCTTAGGCTAGCACCTCAGGGAACCTCAACTCGCGAGACAAGAACTGCGTTCTGCGCAGCCGCTACCTCAACTCTCGCAGCTCACACCTCAGGAACCTCAACTCGTTCCTCAGGAACCTGCTACTGCGCATCCCGCAACCCTTACAGCAAGCGCAACTCTTGAGACAAGAAACTCATGCTAGGAGTCAGCCACCTCAACCCATGCGCCTACCTTCCTCTACTCTTCTTGACCAGGTCTTTGCAGCCTGAACCTCAGGTTTTAACTCAGCAACAGAGACTTGAGGATGAAACCACAAGCGTTTATGCACCCGCTTGTTCAGATTCTGCTGTTCAGCATACCACTGTTACATTACCTCTCACTTCGCTACACTCTGGTGATGAGGTTTCTGAGGAGGAAGCTGCGCACCTGGATCCCTCATCAGACGTGGAAGAACCCAAGTCTTCTCCTCTACCCATTGACTTTCGTAAGGTCCTGGCTCTTTTTCAGAGAGGTATACCCGGACCATTTTGTTTCTGCTACCCCCCCGCTCTCCTCCATCTGAGTTTTCGCTGGGCATGCAACCTGTTAAGTCAACTTATACTAAGCTCGTCTTTGCTAGGTCATCTAAGAGAGCTTTAAGAATATTAGGGGAGTGGTTGCAGTCTAAACAGCAACTAGGGAAGACTTCCTTTATGTTCCCACCTACTAAGCTCACTTCTAAGGCGGGCGTATGGTATGCCACAGGAGAGGAACCAGGCTTGGGAGTCCCTGCCTCTGCCCAGGCTGACTTCTCAAGTTTGGTCGACTCTCCTCGTAGATCAGCAATGAGGCGCTCTAAGGTTTGCTGGACCTTCTCCGATTTAGACCACTTCCTAAAGGGTGTTTGTTTCCGTAACCGAAATACAAACCACGCTATTTACAAAGGGTTATTACTTTTAGCGTAGCTGAAATGGCGAGCCATTAGAATTTAACGAGGGTGTATTACCCCCCGCGCTAGTTAGCGGGGGGGTAGGGGAGTGGTAGCTAGCTACCCCTCCTCCCCCTCACACACAGGTGAAATACTCACTTTCACTTTTGGCTCGGACTGTGACAGACGTCTCTGTCTTGGTCCTCGCTTGGCAGCCATTGTCTGTTTTGTCTTTACTTAATCGCTTACTTTTCTTTTACTCAATATATATGTAAACATGTTTTCATGTTTTGTATTATATATTTGAGTATAGAAATAAGTAAGTTTCCTTTTCAGATGTGTGTGTGTAGTGTACGATATCTACGTGGAGGCCTCGGCAGTTAGGCCACCACGGCCTAATTTTATGGGTTGCGATCGAGTTTGACTTCGGTCTTTCTCTCTCTCTCTCTCTTGAGGTCCGTTCAACCCTTTTACTATGTTTTACTACTCCCTTGTAGCTTCCTTCCCGTGTGGGTGGGGTTGCTACGCCGTACATTTTGTCTCAATTAGTTTATGAATCTAATTGTAGTTGTTTATTTTTCAGCTTGTAGAAACGATTCCTTTCGGGGTTTTCGTTTTTTCTTTAGTGTTCATTCTTTTTTTTAAATTACATAATTACATAGTTACATAATTATAATTGTTATAATTCTGTTTTGGTTACAGCTCTCCTTCCGCGAGTGTAAGTGGTTGTGAGGGCACGTGCCTGTTGTGTAATTCTTGTTCCTTTTCCTCGGGATTCCTCTTCGGAGCCTTCCCGGGGGAATGAATGTGTACTAATATTATTTGTTTTATTTTTTTACAGTTACCGATCTAGTTCGTTTCTGTAATATAGCAACGGTGTGAGCTGTCTGGTTGAGTCCTGGGGATTCGGCTGTTGCTGCCTCCCCCCTTGTATTGTCGTCAGGGGCGTGTCTCCTTCTACTGGTAGTACTCCCGTGTCGACGGAAACAGCTCTCCAGTTCATTTTAGAACAGTCAGGAGGCTTGCCTCCTTGGGCGGATAACTTTCCTTCCGAGGGAAGTTTTTTTCCTGTCCAGGCTTGAGCTTTTTCCTCTTTTGGGGGTTCTTCTCTTGCCTTTTTTTCGTGCGACTATGCTCTTGGTGCTGAGCGGGTCGCACCTGCAGTTTCGCTCAAGGGGCTGGGCAACTGCAGGGGCTCCTCTTCGGAGGATTGCCCCTTTTAGGTCACTGGCTGACCAGTCTCTTCCACGAAGTGTTTCTCTGTCGTTCGCGAGAGAGTACACTCATAGAGACTCCTCTTCGGAGGTTTCTTCTGTTGCTGTTGCTGTTGGCCTCCCTCGCCGTAAGGCCCTCCGTCCGCCTCGTCGTAAGGGCCTCTCATCTCCCTATAAGGGGTGCTTGAGGCGCCTTTTTGAATCTCCGTTTGCAGCCTACAACTTCTTTTTCTCGATCTTCCGTCTTGGTGCAGATGGACAGCAGTCTAATCTCGTCTCCCGACGGGCAACGGTCTTCCCGACGGACAACGGTCTTCCCGACGGACAGCGGTCTTCCGACGGACATCAGTCTCCCGGCGGACAACGATCCCTTCGGGGCAAAGGGTTGCCCCCACGGGGGTTCTTCCCTTGCGTGTCAGGGTTTCCCTGCGCGCCCCTTCTGTTCGTCAGCGCTCTCCTGTTCGTCAGCGCTTTCAAGATGATCTTCCCTGCGGTTCCTGTTACGTGCCCTGTGCGCCCACGTTCGCCCTCGCGATCTAGAACTTCGGTTCAGGTCGGGGTCAAGGACTCTTCTTTGCGCAGGCTTCCACGCGTAGCCTTCTGCTCGTCAGCGATCATCAGCTCGTCAGCGATCATCAGCTCGTCAGCGATCATCAGCTCGCCAGCGATCGTCAGCTCGTCAGCGATCATCAGCTCGCCAGCGATCTCCGGATCGCCCACGTGTGTTACAGCTGGCACGCCAACGTTCTCCAACACTTCTGAAGGAACATGGTTCGCCAGCTACTAGCTCAACTGCGGATGCTGATCGCCATCGCGCGACCCTCAACTGCAGATGCTGATCGCCATCGCGCGACCCTCCAACTGCGGATGCTGATCGCCATCGCGCGACCCTCAACTGCGGATGCTGATCGCCATCGCGCGACCCTCAACTGCGGATGCTGATCGCCATCGCGCGACCCCTCAACTGCGGATGCTGATCGCCATCGCGCGACCCCTCAACTGCGGATGCTGATCGCCATCGCGCGACCCTCAACTGCGGATGCTGATCGCCATCGCGCGACCCCTCAACTGCGGATGCTGATACGCCATCGCGCGACCCTCAACTGCGGATGCTGATCGCCATCGCGCGACCCTCAACTGCGGATGCTGATCGCCATCGCGCGACCCTCAACTGCGGATGCTGATCGCCATCGCGCGACCCTCAACTGCGGATGCTGATCGCCATCGCACAACCCTGAACGATTGCCCGCTTACGCATGCTGCTCCTCATCGCACAACCCTGAACGATCGCCCTCTTGCGGATGCTGATCACCATCGCACCCTTTCACGCGATCATTCACCTGCGCATTGCTGCTCGCCATCGCACAACCCTGAACGATTGCCCGCTTACGCATGCTGCTCCTCATCGCCACAACCCTGAACGATCGCCCTCTTGCGGATGCTGATCACCATCGCACCCTATCACGCGATCATTCACCTACACATGCTGCTCGCCATCGCACAACCCTGAACGATTGCCCCGCTTACGCATGCTGCTCCTCATCGCACAACCCTGAACGATCGCCTCCTGCAGATGCTGATCACCATCGCACCCTTTCACGCGATCATTCACCTGCGCATGCTGCTCGCCATCGCACAACCCTGCACGATTGCCCGCTTACGCATGCTGCTCCTCATCGCACAACCCTGAACGCTCGCCCCTCTTGCGGATGCTGATCACCATCGCACCCCTATCACGCGATCATTCACCTACACATGCTGCTCGCCATCGCACAACCCTGCACGATTGCCCGCTTACGCATGCTTCTCCTCATCGCACAACCCTGAACGCTCGCCCTCTTGCGGATGCTGATCACCATCGCACCCTATCACGCGATCATTCACCCTACACATGCTGCTCGCCATCGCTTACCGCCAGCGATCTTCTTCACCTACGCGGCAGCATGATCCCTCGCCGTCACGCCCATTCGCCCCGCGCGATCGCTCGCCCTGCGCGCGCCCGCGCGATCGCTCGCCTGCGCGCCCGCCGCAGCGATCGCTCGCCTGCGCGCGCCCAGCGCGATCGCTCGCCCTGCGCG
Source organism: Palaemon carinicauda (assembly GCF_036898095.1). Classification (NCBI taxonomy): domain Eukaryota; kingdom Metazoa; phylum Arthropoda; class Malacostraca; order Decapoda; family Palaemonidae; genus Palaemon; species Palaemon carinicauda. The sequence goes on along the minus strand of NC_090745.1, from coordinate 109,971,503 downwards.
CCCTCGCGACCCGCTCCCCTGCGCGCCCTCGTCGCGACCGCTCGCCCTGCGCGCCCGCGGCGACCACTCGCCTGTGCGCCCGCGCGACCCATTCGCCTTTGCGCGACCGTTCGCCCTCGCGCGACCATAGTTCGCGGCGAATTCCACAGCCGGTGGTAGCAGCAGGGACGCGTGCTCCTAGGCGGCACTCGGGATCACCTCCATCCAAGCACAGGTTGGTAGTGCAGGACGAAGACAGGTCAGTACAGCATTCTTCCCACCTTCTTTTCAGGCAGGAACCGTCGTGTCCTCTCCAAAGGATCGCCGATCCCTTTCACCTTAGCGAGGATTTCGGACTCTGTGTCCTTGGAGCAGCAGACATGGTTTGATCCGCTGGCACGGGCGTTAATGAGGGTTATGAAACCAGCCACTCACCGGCCAGGGTAACAAACCAGCGGCTGTCTCTCCTACGCTGAAGAGAAAGAGAGGAGTGGACTTCGTGGTGACTTCCCCCAGGGCGAAGTTGTGTTCCCAAGAGGTCGGTCTCGAGGGTCCCCTCTCCTGCACGAGTACTCTCTCCTTCTCCCCGCCCTGGAAGGATTTTTGGCGGGGGGGGCTTTCCGTTGAAGATTTCTCCATCGGACAAGGGGTGACTGCTTACCTCTTCCTCTGGGAGCTTACCAGGTTCTTTCTCTCCTCGGTTACGGCCCGAGGTTTGGTTCAAGGAAGCTACAGGAAGATCAAGGGTACTTTCCTCCTCTCGAGCTCAGGCACCTTGGCCTTTCGTCGTTAAGTATCTACTTGCGGACAAGCTCGATGTTGTACCATCTGGACGCACTGACTGAAGGCTTCCTTCGGGTGTCTCATCTGTGGAGGTCAACGACCTCAGACACCCCTTCCATCCTTGAGAAGAGTTTTGTCTTTGCCCAAGGACAGAGACTTAAACATCTGCTGTGCGGAGTAAATCGACTTCCGGTTTCACTCCTCCAAGGCGCTTTCTTCCAGACTCTGCAGGGCTCCAGCTCCCTTTTCTTTCAACCACGTCGGCCTAAGTTATCGGCTACGACAACTGGGACAAGGTGTCCAATTGCAGTTTCCTCCTGTCAGGAAACAGATGGCACGGGAGACTCCCCCGGGGGGGCATAGTCCTAAAAGGAGTTCACGAACTCTAGGATTGCAGGTTTTTTCGCTGGGAGGATGCTTAAGGTTACTCATCCGAATGACAGCTTCCCGATGCCCATTCCCCGCACAATCTCTGTGAGTAGCCAAGGATATCGCGCCTGCCGTCTCTGTCAGCGAATTCAGTGTCCTCTGAACCTCTATGCCATAGCATCAGCAGAGTTGCCCGGTTGGGCAGAATGATCCATACCTTAGGCGAAGGTCTTCCTTAGGATCATCGACGGCTTCACCCCCGGCCCCCCTCAGTCGATCCTTTCTTGTAAGGAAGGATCTGAGAGGGGATGTCCATAGTCGACCTCTCAGCCCTGATCAAGTTTGTCGAACAAACTTTGGCCAGCGTAGACCAGCAGAATCGATCAGACTGGTAACGAGGCGACAGGACTCCTTTAACCCTGGATCGGAAGGACGGGTACTTTCAGTTTCCCATTCCATCCATCTTCCAGGGTGCTCGTCGAATTCAGCCTAAACTGCAAGTATTCCTGCTTATGATGCAGTGTGGCTATCCCGCCCGTGGCATAGCAGGTTTGTTTCCCCAGAGAACTCTCCCTGCCTTCCTCTTGGCCGCTCAGGTGCAGACTTCCGCCTCCTCTGCTGTTTGGAGGGCTGGTCAACTCCGGTAGGCTCGGGTTTCGACCTTCTTCAGCGCCGGGAAAAGCTTCCGAATGCTGACCATGAGTGTGGGCTCATGGTATTTTGCTTGGAGCCTTCTCTTCCTCTGCCTCAACATCTGGAGTATCTGGCCATGATATTGAGTCAACCGCCTTACCACGTTGGAAACCCCGCTTCTCGTCCGTCCAGCGAGGTTAAGCAACGTCGGTACTTGGATGGGTGACCACCTGGGGACGCCAGATTCTGTTACCACATCCTCCGAGCCTTCCTTTCGGTTGACTGTGGCAAGACTGAGGAGAGTCGCAGTACCTGTTCTCAGTCAAGCAGAGTTTTCAGCCCTACCTTGGAACGTTTCCTAGTTCTTCTTTCCTCATTGACCCGTTTATAGTCCGAACGGTCGCCTCAGGATAAGTTCCATGTGGGGCGATCCAAGTTCCGGTGGCTTCAGGCAATGTTTAACCGGACTCCCTGGCCCTATGGGACCAGCGGAACTATTAAACCTGCAATGGGTGTTGACCTATGGAGCCTCTTGATGGTAGTGGATATTCTCGTCCTTTCCCCACATTCTTGATGCGGTTCTCGGACTCGTCAAAGGAAAGGGGGGGGGGGGGGGGGGGGGCATGTTCCGGTCCAGGCCTATGGTCAAGACCTGAAGGATACCTCTCCATCATTCAGGCAGGCTTAAGGGCCTTAGTCTGGCCCCTCTTCAGATCCTACCGCTCCTGCCAAGTCGCCCCGTTGCGTGTCGACTTCATGCTAACCAGCAGGGGACGCATTTTCACACCTTCACATCTTGCAGTAGAGATACCGGGATGATTGAGATTCTCTCAATTCCACCATCGGCTCTCTCATTCCAGGCAGGGGAATGTTTCTCTCAGACTATCCGAGCAGAGCCTCATAGAGAGAGTGTACCTAAGGGTCTTTGACCTTGGGTAACCAGCAAGTGCTGGTCTGGGGGACCTGATCGCGACAGCTTGGAACCTCAAGCTTCCGCTAGTTTTCCCCCCAGTCTCAGACCCCGAGACTCTGGCAAGATGCATTCCGGTGATGGTGGGACAACTTCGACGCCTGCGTCTTCCCTCCTTTTTGTCTGCGGACAATGGGTCTCAACAAAACCAGGTTGTCTGTCAACCTTTCAATGGGAGAGCTCCACTGGGACTATGCGCAGAACGGTTTCTGGACCCTCTGCTTCCCCTGACGGAACTCCCGGGAGAGCTTCTCCCACGGCGCAGACTACTCAAGCAACCACACTGCGACATCTCTCCCGAACCGGGACGTCGCTTCGGCTTCATGCCTGGAGACACTACGCTTCCTCCTCTAGAAGAGACAACCCGCTACAGTCGCGGTACGGAGGTCGCGTCATCTGCGATAGTCATCCACGGGTCTCCCAGGCAAAGTGAAGAGTCTAAGGTGGTTGGTGCCGTGGGAGATATACCTCTTCCCGTGAGGCCTCTTCTCCAGCAATAACGGTCTTATTGCCTTTCGGCGGGAGGAAACTCCTTTCCGCTCTTGGCAATGAAGCCTGTCGCTCAGCCTTTCCCTGACCTTCAGGCTTAAAGGAATAACTTTTTCCTGCCCGCTGGATCTATCCTCGCTCATGCGAAGCTACGATCGTCCCTGCCCTAGTCGGAGGAAGACCTCCAACTTGGAGCATGGCTCGGACTTTTAGTCCTTTAAGAGATCTTCTCAAGACCCTTTTATGACAGGCCTCGGATTGTATTCCGCCTTGGGTCTTCTGCTCACTCTGGCCACGGCCAGTGTGTAAGCAATCTTCTTGGTCTCTTACTACTCCCCCCCTTTCTAAGGAAGAGGGGAAGGCAACATTCAGGCTCGCTCCTGAGTTGTTGGCTAGACTCAGAATCTGAGGGTCCCGACCCTTCGGTCCGATTCATTCAAGATTTTGAGTCTCCATTCTGTGTCTGATGTCCCAAGACCTTCTCTTTCTTGCCAGTACAGGAATCGAGAGGTTAGCGCTGGGAACAGCTGCAGTTTGGCCTCAGTTGCAGCCGATTTGGGAACACAAGGAGGACATGGGGGGAGAGTCACCAGTATACCTCTTCAGCCCGGACTCAAGGACATTCATCTCGACCTGTCTTCAGACCCTCCCCCGTCACGTCGCCCTACAGCACGATGTTGGATACATCGCAACGTCCCTCGCCTTCGAGTAATACTACTCTGTGACGCAGGTGCTACAAGCTGGAGTCTGGAAGCGTCTGATGACCTTCGCAGCCCGCTTCCTGCAGGGCGTGACCCACAGGAGTCTCGATACGTTTTCTATCGCTCTGTGGTGGCTACACAACAGCTGGTCTAACCTCAGGCTCCTTTTTGGACAGGTAGCAGAAGGTTGAGGGCATTGTTATCAGGTTTTAGTCTGCATGAACGAAAGAAGTATGTCTGGCCCTTACTTCTTTCTTCATCATCCCCTCTACGGGGAAGCAGCATCCTGGTCTCTGCATAGCTGACCTCGAACCTCTGCAGGTAAACCATGCTTCCTTGTGTTCCGAGTATTGAGTCAATACTGTCGCGTCCCCCATACCCTGACGAGGTGGTATTGGGAACGTCCTAACCCAGAGTTCCTTCTGGAACTCCAGGTCAACTGCCTAGGACGGGTCACACTTCTTCCTTCACACACAAGCTTACGTAGGCCACATGGTTCCTTGCGGTGCAAGGAACTTGTGAGGTGCAGGGACTCCTTTTCTCGAGTGCGACTCACTCGGATTCTGAGTCCCCGGGTAAAGCCAAAGCCAGTATGGCTGGGGACTTTCCACCCTTCCTAAGGGATAAGTCACCCTTTGTAAATAGCGTGGTTTGTATTTCGGTTACGGAACAAATGACAAATTCGAAGATAATTTGTATTTTTCCTAACCATACAAACCTTAGCTATTTACACATATTTGCCCGCCAGCCCTGTCCCCCAAGACAAGTCCTACCTCTAAGTTAAAGTGAGTATTCACCTGTGTGTGAGGGGGAGGAGGGGTAGCTAGCTACCACTCCCCTACCCCCCCGCTAACTAGCGCGGGGGTAATACACCCTCGTTAAATTCTAATGGCTCGCCATTTCAGCTACGCTAAAAGTAATAACCCTTTGTAAATAGCTAAGGTTTGTATGGTTAGGAAAAATACAAATTATCTTCGAATTTGTCATATTTCGTGCCTTTGAGATGTTCAATTTTCTAGACTGGTGCCTGGGGGCCCTGAGCAAGAAGACCTCCCCTGCGGACAAGGACTCGGCCATGCTTTTAATGTCCTGCATGGATAAAGCAATTCGGGATGGGTCTGGAGAGCTTGCTTCAATGTTTGTGTCAGGAGTTCTTAAGAAAAGGGAGCAACTTTGCACCTTTCTTTCTTCCAGCATCACACCTTGTCAAAGGTCTCAACTCCTTTTTGCTCCGCTTTCTAAGTTCTTGTTTCCCGAAGAGCTTATCAAGGATTTGTCTGCGGCCCTGATTCAGAAGGACACTCATGATCTTGTGGCCTCTTCAGCTCGTAAGACTAAGGTTGCTCCCTCAGTTCCCAGGACTTACCGCACCCCAGTGGCTGATACTCCTGCTACAAGGTTTATTCCGCCCTTTCGTGGCAGAGCCCCCAGCCGAGGAAGCTCCCGTCCAGACTCTTCCAGGAGCAGGTCTAGGAAAGGTCCCAAGACTTCAAAAGGCAAACACTGACTCTCCTCCTCTCCAGACAGCAGTAGGAGCCAGACTCAAGACCTTCTGGCAAGCTTGGGAAAGGAGAGGTGCAGACGCCCAGTCTGTCAGGTGGCTAAGGGAGGGTTACAGGATACCATTCTGCCGCAAACCCCCTCTGACCACTTCTCCCATCAACCTCTCTCCCAACTACAAGGAAAAGGACAAGAGGCTAGCGTTGCACCAGGAGGTGTCGCTCCTGTTACAGAAGAAGGCAGTGGTTATAGTCCGGGACCATCAATCCCCGGGCTTCTACAACCGTCTCTTTCTGGTGACCAAGAAGACAGGAGGTTGGAGACCGGTGCTGGACGTCAGCGCGCTCAATGCTTATGTCACCAAGCAGACGTTCACTATGGAGACGACGAAGTCGGTCCTAGCAGCGGTCAGGCAGGAGGACTGGATGGTCTCGTTGGATCTGAAAGACGCTTACTTTCACGTTCCTATTCATCCAGACTCCCAACCTTTCCTGAGATTCGTTTTTGGAAAGGTTGTGTACCAATTCCAAGCCCTGTGTTTTGGCCTAAGCACAGCTCCTATGGTGTTTACGCATCTGATGAGGAATATTGCAAAATTCCTCCACTTATCGGACATCAGAGCCTCCCTTTATTTAGACGACTGGCTGTTGAGAGCCTCCACGAGTCGTCGCTGTCTGGAGAGTCTCAACTGGACTTTAGACTTGATCAAGGAACTGGGTCTGTTAGTCAACTTAGAAAAGTCCCAGCTCATTCCCTCCCAATCCATAGTTTACCTGGGAATGGAGATTCGGAGTCAGGATTTTCGGGCTTTTCCATCGGCCCCAAGGATAAGCCATGCCCTAGATTGCATCCTGAGCATGCTGAAGAGGAACAGTTGCTCGGTGAGACAGTGGATGAGTCTCACAGGGACCCTGTCATCATTAGCCCTGTTCGTCGAGTTAGGGAGACTCCACCTCTGCCCTCTCCAATTCCATCTAGCAGCTCATTGGGACAAGGATTTGACGCTCGAAGCAGTCTCTATCCCTGTCACCAAAGAGATGAAGACCACTCTCTTGTGGTGGAAGACCAACCTCCTTCTCAAGGAGGGCCTATCGTTAGCGATTCAGACCCCCAATCTTCATCTCTTCTCGGATGCATCAGACTCGGGCTGGGGCGCGACCTTGAACGGACAGGAATGCTCGGGAACGTGGAACAGGGAACAGGAAACGCTCCACATCAACTGCAAGGAGCTACTGGCAGTTCATATGGCCCTAATGAACTTCAAGTCCCTCCTGCTAGGCAAGGTGGTGGAGGTGAACTCCGACAACACCACAGCATTGGCTTACATCTCCAAGCAGGGAGGGACCCATTCGAGGAACCTGTACGAGATAGCAAGGGACCTCCTCATTTGGTCAAGAAGTCTAAACCTCACTCTAGTAACGAGGTTCATTCAGGGCAACATGAACGTCTCAGCAGATCGCCTAAGCAGAAAAGATCAAGTCATCCCCACGGAATGGACCCTTCACAAGAGCGTGTGCAACAGACTTTGGACCTTGTGGGGTCAGCCTACGATAGATCTGTTTGCCACCTCCATGACCAAGAGGCTTCCTTTGTACTGTTCCCCAGTTCCAGACCCAGCAGCAGTTCATGTGGATGCTTTTCTGCTGAATTGGTCCCATCTCGACCTTTACGCATTCCCACCGTTCAAGATCATCAACAGAGTCATTCAGAAGTTCGTCTCGCACGAATGGACACGGCTGACGCTGGTTGCTCCCCTTTGGCCTGCAAGAGAATGGTTCACAGAGGTACTACAATGGCTGGTCGACGTCCCCAGGACTCTCCCTCTAAGAGTGGACCTTCTACGTCAACCTCACGTAGACAAGGTGCACCCAAACCTCCACGCTCTTCGTCTGACTGCCTTCAGACTGTCGAAAGATTCGCTAGAGCTAGAGGCTTTTCGAAGGAGGCAGCCAGTGCGATTGCCAGAGCAAGGAGGGTATCCACTCGTAGAGTCTACCAATCCAAGTGGGAAGTCTTCCGAAGCTGGTGTAGAGCCAATGCAGTTTCCTCTACCAATACCTCTGTAACCCAAATAGCTGACTTCCTATTACATCTAAGGAATGAGAGATCCCTTTCGGCTCCTACGATTAAAGGGTACAGAAGTATGTTGGCTTCAGTTCTCCGCCACAGAGGTTTGGACCTTTCTTCCAACAAGGACCTTCAAGACATCCTTAAGTCTTTTGAGACTTCTAAAGAACGTCGTTTACCCACTCCAGGCTGGAATCTAGACTTAGTCTTAAGGTTCCTTATGTCTCCTAGGTTCGAACCTCTCCAGTCAGCTTCCTTCAAGGACCTTACCCTCAAGACTCTTTTCCTCGTCTGCCTTGCAACAGCTAAAAGAGTCAGTGAGGTTCATGCCTTCAGCAAGAACATTGGGTTCACATCCGAATCTGCAACATGTTCTTTACAGCTCGGATTTTTAGCTAAGAATGAACTTCCTTCACGTCCTTGGCCTAGATCGTTTGAAATTCCTAGCCTTTCCAACATGGTAGGTAACGAGCTAGAAAGAGTTCTTTGCCCTGTCAGAGCTCTGAAATATTATCTTAATAGGTCAAAACCTATACGAGGACAGTCAGAAGCCTTATGGTGTGCAATCAAGAAACCCTCGATGCCCATGTCCAAAAACGGAGTTTCGTATTATATAAGGCTTCTGATTAGAGAAGCCCATTCTCACATGAAGGATGAAGACCTTGCTTTGCTGAAGGTAAGGACCCACGAAGTGAGAGCCGTAGCCACTTCGATGGCCTTTAACCCTGGATAGGTACGGTGGGTCGTTTGCGACCCCGAGCGTCAAAAAAAAAACAGGTTTTTCTCACGTGACTCACCCCCGTGACTGAATTTGTGGGTGATCGACCTGCAGGAGGTGTCTCCCCTACACGCTCTAGTAGTGTCCAGATGTGCATTGCTGTAGCTGTACTCCTTCCCCGATTTCTGAGACGCGTCGGGGTCGTTCGCGTCCGAGTTTACCCTTCTGAGGTAGTTTGCATAATTATCAAAGTTATTACGTATTATGAAATTGTCGTAGAATGGTGCAACTTGTATAGGTTATCAGTTGTGGAAAGTCTTGGTGGATTGTTTGGCTACCATGTGCATGTTTTTTTTTTTAGTTAAAATGTCGTTCATCACCACGAGGACCATTTTACCGCGAGTGCCCCTTTTTCATTTTTTTTCATTTTTTTGCCAAGTCATTTTTCCGTAAGATATTGCCAAATAGTGTCGTAAAACTTTTGCTTGTTTAGTGTTGGAAAGTGTGTCTAGATGATCTGGCTACCCATGCATGACTTTGTTTTTGTCAGATACGACGTAGTTATTGGTATATTGGGTATTTAACTGCGGTTACCAATTTCTGTTTTTTTTTCAATATTTGTAAAAATTACTACGTAGTAAGGAATTGCCGTATATTATTCATTTTTTTTTCATGTTTATGTGTTAGAAAGTGTGCCTTGATGGTTGGGCTAACACGTGCATGTCTTTTTTTTTATCTGAGATGTCGTATATTAGAATGTCGGGCATTTTACCGCGAGTGTCCCTTTTTAATTTTTTTTAATTTTTTTGCCAAGTCATTTTTCCGTAAGATATTGCGAAATAGTGTCGTAAAACTTTTGCTTTTTTAATGTTGGAAAGTGTGTCTAGATGATCTGGCTACCCATGCATGATTTTGTTTTTGTCAGATACGACGTAGTTATTGGTATATTGGGTATTTAACTGCGGTTGCCAATTTCTGTTTTTTTTTCAATATTTGTAAAAATTTACTACGTAGTAAGGAATTGCCGTATATTATTGATTTTTTTTTCATGTTTATGTGTTAGAAAGTGTGCCTTGATGGTTGGGCTAACACGTGCATGTCTTTTTTTTTATCTGAGATGCCGTATATTAGAATGTTGGGCATTTTTCCGCGAGTGCCCCTTTTTATTTGTTTTGCATTTTTTTGCTTAGTCATGTTACCGTAAGGAATTGGCAAGTAGTGTCGCAAAACTTATATTTTTATAGTGTTGGAAAGTGTTTCTAGATGATCTGGCTACCCATGCCTATTTTTTTTTTAGCCAGATATGGCGTATATATAAGTATGTGTTCGATTTTCCTGTGATTGCCATTTTTTCGTTTTTTCCCATTTCTTTCAAAATTACTACGTACTAAGGAACTATCACAGAGTAATATTTCATTTATATGTTTATTTGTCGGAAAATATGCCTTGATGGTTTGCCTAGCACGTGGCTGAAATTTTTTTTTTCTGAAATGCCGTATATTAGAAGGGCCATTTTTCCACGAGTGCCCCTTTTTATTTGTTTTGCATTTTTTTGCTTAGTCATGTTACCGTAAGGAATTGGCAAGTAGTGTCGCAAAACTTATATTTTTATAGTGTTGGAAAGTGTTTCTAGATGATCTGGCTACCCATGCCTATCTTTTTTTTAGCCAGATATGGCGTATATATAGGTATGTGTTCGATTTTCCGGTGATTGCCATTTTTTCGTTTTTTCCCAATTCTTTCAAAATTACTACGTACTAAGGAACTATCACAGAGTAATGATTCCTCTAGATGTTTATTTGTCGGAAAATTTTGTTTACTTTTTTTTGATTGAATATCATCAAATTTTTTTAGCTAAAATATTGTTTTACATTTTTTATTTTCGATTTTATTTCCCTTCAAAAAAAAATTTTTGGGTCAGAATTTTAATTTTATAGTCGTAAAATAATCGACAATTATCCAGCAACCCACCATACAATTTTTATGCATATCCAATAATAATTAGATTAGTAAATAACACCGAAATTGACATACCCTTCCTACATTTCAAGTGGCAGATTAGGGAGTCTGAGTCAGTGTGGTTGGCGGCCATTTTGTGGACATATCCGAAGCGTAAGCTGCCCTATCTATATATATTCTTGTTCCCTATAGAATTTGTGATATTTTGGTATATTTTTACCTGCATAAATATCATATTATATATTAAATATATGTATTTTTTTACGAAATTTCCAAGTACTCAAAAAATTACCTTTAGATATGGCCCCTGATATAAATGTAATTTACAAAATAATGAAGATTTTTTTACATATTTCTATTTTAGGATAACATATGTTTATTCCCTAAAAAAATTAGCCACTTCCTATTTCATTTGGGTACCCAAAAAAATTCATGAAATTTGGACAATTTTTTTTGGCCAAAAAAAGTTACCCTTTTTTTCTCATTTCAGATCTTCACCTCCATGGGTCTGACTTCATCCAAAATACATCAAGATGTGTCCTAAACATTCAAGAATCAATTCCTAAAAGGATTTGTGTATATATGTATAAACTTTTTTTTTATGAATTTTTATGTCAGGTCTTTTTTTTTTTTCTACTTAATTTTTTAAAATATTTATAATAAATAGTTTTTCTGCAGATGAGTAGTATTTATCTTTACAGTTGTTTTAAGCATTCATTGAAGTTTTTTTTGGCAAAAGAAAAAAGGAGGTTACTGCAAAAACTGATTTTTCAAGAATTTTTTTTGGCGTCGGGGTCGTTCGCGTCCGAGTATACCCTTAAAGGGGTGTCCGAGGACCGTACCTATCCAGGGTTAATAAGAACCGTTCTCTGCAGAGCATTATGGATGCAACTTATTGGAGGAGCAAGTCAGTGTTTGCATCATTTTATCTTAAAGATGTCCAGTCTCTTTACGAGAACTGCTACACCCTGGGACCATTCGTAGCAGCGAGTGCAGTAGTAGGTGAGGGCTCAGCCACTACATTCCCTTAATCCCATAACCTTTTTTAACCTTTCTCTTGAATGCCTTTATTGTTGTTTTTTGGGTTGTTACGGTAGGCTAAGAAGCCTTCCGCATCCTTTTTGATTTGGCGGGTGGTCAATTCATTCTTGAGAAGCGCCTGGGTTAGAGGTTGTGTAGAGGTCCTTTAGTATGGGTTGCAGCCCTGTATACTTTAGCACCTTAGAGTTGATTCAGCCTCCTAAGAGGAACGCTGCGCTCAGTAAGGAAGACGAACTTAATAAAGGCAGAGTAACGGTTCAAGTCGACTTCCTTACCAGGTACTTATTATTTCATTGTTATTCTGAAATAACTGATTATATGAAATACGGGATACTTAGCTATCCTTTAGTCATGTACACTGGTTTTCACCCACCCCCCTGGGTGTGAATCAGCTACATGATTATCGGGTAAGTTTAATATTGAAAAATGTTATTTTCATTAGTAAAATAAATTTTTGAATATACTTACCCGATAATCATGATTTAATTGACCCACCCTTCCTCCCCATAGAGAACCAGTGGACCGAGGAAAAAGTGAGGTGGTGTCAACAAGAAGTACTGCAGTACCTGGCCACAGGTGGCGCTGGTGAGTACACCCCCTTCTAGTATAGTGATAGCTGGCGTATCCCTCCCGTAGAATTCTGTCGGGCAACGGAGTTGACAGCTACATGATTATCGGGTAAGTATATTCAAAAATTTATTTTACTAATGAAAATAACATTTTTCTCATTTTTTATTCCCATTCAATATTATTTATCATTCATTCCATTTTACCTTCCTATATTGGTTTTATTTGTTGAGTTATTTCTTTATCCCTTCCCGGTTTCACATAAATACTTACCCTGGACTAGTTTTTTTATCCAGTTAATTCTCGGTATGATCTCCTCATTTTATATTCCCATTCTCTATTATTTACCGTTCATTCCATTTTATCTTCCTATATTGTTTGTATTTATTTTTGTTGGTTAGTTCCCTTTCTCTCCTCTGTGTCTTATAAAACTTTTCTTTCGTCTAGTTTCCGTATTTAGTTCATTCATGTTTTCACTTTTGTTCGTTGTTTTTCCCTTAACCAATCATCACTCTAGGTAGTAGGCCTATTCAGATATCTCCCTACCCCCCCCCCCCCTTCCTTTATCTCTGTATGCGCTGTTTTCCGACCCATTGTTCCCCTGCCTTTCCCGTTTTAACCTTTGACCTAGTTACTCGTCCTTCGTTACTAGTGCGTTTTTTTTTCCCGTATTTTGAGATGGAACATATTATAGAAACTTGTACCGGTTGCAGCATTCCGTATCTAAAAGCAGTGGCTCAATTCCATGGTGATTTTGTTGATAATTCAGGTTATGTTGACCATTTTCTTAAATCTCCCAATGTTATTCCTCAACGTTTAAACTGCCCCTAGTGTCGTGCGCTTTTGTCTCTTCCTTCCGAGTCCAGCAAGTTTCGACGTTTCCTTCATAAAAGTAAGTCATTCCTCAATAGTCATTATTCGTGTTTTGTGACCGGGGTACTTCTAGGCAAGGTTAGGTGGGTTTGTTAGGTTCTGTGGCCTTTCTGTACTTTTTATATATTTCGTACCAGTTATATGGAGAAATTATTGAATATATCTGAGGAGATATTTAGCAGTTCTAGCTCTAGTAATGCCATCGTGTCGTTGGTAGTTCTGTGTACCATTCGTCTCCGTTGGTAGTACTGTGTATCAAGGTAAGTCATTCCCCCATTCTTATTATATGTGTTTTGTGACCGGGGTACTTCTAGGCAAGGTTAGGTGGGTTTGTTAGGTTCTGTGGCCTTTTGGTACTCTTTATTTATTGTGTAATAGTTTTATGGAAGTATTATTTAGTTTTCGTATGGAAAAATTTATTTCTACCTCTAGTATAGTCATCGTGCCGTTGGTAACACTGTGTACCATTCGTCATCGTTGGTAGTTCTGTCAATCATTGGTAACGTTGCTAATGTTATCGTCCCCGACATCTGTTGTTTATATATTTTAACTCAGTATATATGTCCACAGTGTTAATATTTATATGGTTCATTTGTATTGTATTTCATTGTGTGATTTCGTACAGGAAATATATGATTTCCTATAGTAGATATCGTGATTTAACTGGTTTTCTCATTCATTTCATCCGTAATAACATCAACCAATTCGTCAACTTATAACTAACCGAATTGGTTGATCTGTTTGTTTGCGATTGAAATGGTCATCAAAATCGGTTAAATCTCGTTATTTGCTATAGGAAATCATATATTTCTTGTGCGTAGTCACTCGATGTAATAATATACAAAATTACCGGGAAATGCATAAACTAGTGATTTGCAGCGATGATAATTGTCAGAAATATGTAATAAATGCAAGATAATCAGTTGGCAAAATATGTTTCGTCAAAATACCATGATTTTAGATGTCATGATGGCAAATCAAATTTTAAAATTTAAAAGGGAAACAAACACAAAATGACGAGCTAACTTACCATCCCCACCTAACCTAACTCGGAAGCTTTATCGTTATCTACTGTCTGAAGCGAAAGGTGTGAACAATCTAGGTGCGTGTGTGTTACCCCTCTTAGGCCCTGTCCACACTACCGGGCAGTCCCCGACGGGCAAACACTGTTACCATACCCCGTTTCAAGACACAAGGTGGGAGAGTGATTGGCGGGCACAAATGGAGGTAATTAAAGATGGGGAAGCCACGGGCAAACAGTGTTTGTCGAAACACAATTATTACCAGGTAACATTATGAAGGAAGCGTTAATGACTTCAATAACGAGCACAAAGTGGTCTGTCGGATATTGCATTTGTTCGTAAGAGTCCGAGCTTCAGACACTCCGGTGGCGGAGTGGCACTATGGACAGAGTTCAACTTGTATACCAACTTTAGATTTAAAAAAATTATGTATCACGTTCCCTGTAAACATAACTAGTTGTTATTCAGTTGCGGAGGAAAGCTGACTTTGAGATAGAAGAGAGGCTCAATTGCTAATCAAACAGTACTGGCAGAACCCATGCTTAAAAAATATCAAAGCAAATGTTTACAAAGACAGAAATAATCGTGTAGCAGCATTAGATAAAATAACGTCAGAACTTCCGAGAGGTGGAATGACTGTACTGTAACTGATTTAGAAGTTGAAAAGAATATGGAATCTAAAATAGGTCATTAAAAGAAGAGCTACGCAAATTGGAAAATTAAAAAAGTTGGTACAGAAGACATTTGCACAACCAAATTATGGCTTTTCGATATACGAGTATAGCATAACAGAATCTGTTTCAATTATGGACACCTTAGTTTCATTTCCTCTAAGTGTTTGATCGTGGGGAAAATTCATAATCTCTCTCTCTCTCTCTCTCTCTCTCTCTCTCTCTCTCTCTCTCTCTCTCTCTCTCTCTCTCTCTCTCTCTCTCTCTCAATGAAACAATTTGGATTTAGTTACAATTTGGATTTAGTTACGAACACATAATCCGAAGTACGACCAGTCTCAAACAGTTATTTCTTGGAATAATGTAGTCTATACATTGCACATTGATAACAATAACATCCTCAGTTCACTGAAGGGGTATTTTAAGATAGGCATATGTGTTTCTTTAAACTTCCAGACGTGCTTCTGGAAAAATGGTTCCTCTCTTATATGTGTCCTGCTTAGCTGTAAAAGGTGTTTAGTTCTCCGATAAAATGTATAAAGTGTTTGGACCCATCAATATAGTTTTTAAAGTCTGATTCATAATCAATTTGAGATTCCTTGAAAATGGATGAATAGCTCCTCTTTTCACTCCGTCTTTGCAACTAGTCCTTCCATGTGCCATCCCATCGTTCTCAAAAGATCATGAATAATCATGCTGCATAATTTAATTTATTGAATTGTGCTTTAATTTTATGGTGTACTATGGTTATGATGCTCCGTACTTGAAGCTGATAACTACTACTTGATTCTCGAGTACAGATTATAACACTGATATAGATAACAGAGATGCCAGCGGATATCGGCTTCGGACATTTCTTCCAGTCTCTGTCTGGTAAAAGGAGTAGAAATCCTGGTAGTCAGCTTCATCTGGTACCACTGTTTGTTACCATATCAACTTCCCTCATTTCCACGCTTATGACGTCATTCTTTTTTAATTTAGATATGGTAACAGTTTTGTCCGACAGACACTGTTCGACCGTGTGGACGCACCTTTAGAGTGCCGTATCCTTACCTACCTTCCTTAGATAGTTGTTTCCTTACTTTGTGGGAGGTGTTGTAAATACTGTATCCAT
>NC_090745.1:109932351-109956024 GCF_036898095.1 Palaemon carinicauda | reverse complement strand
TGCAAAGCTTGGGTTATTTATCCTTCAGTTGGGCATAGTA
The DNA here is from genome assembly GCF_036898095.1 of Palaemon carinicauda. Lineage (NCBI taxonomy): Eukaryota > Metazoa > Arthropoda > Malacostraca > Decapoda > Palaemonidae > Palaemon > Palaemon carinicauda. The sequence goes on along the minus strand of NC_090745.1, from coordinate 109,955,984 downwards.
ACAGTCAATTCAAAATTCCCTTCATAAATGTATTTCCATTTCCGTCGTATGTCATTTGTTTGGTATAATTATAAGTTATAATAATGGCATTGATAATAATAGTCTGAATAGTTAGGATTACTATTATGATGATTATCATAATGATAATGATTATGAAGCTACATTTTTTATCATTCTCTTTACAATTATAATAATTGGTATAATAATAATGACGATGAAGCTGTAGTGAAATGTAAAAGTTATTGTTTTGTAAGTTAGACGAATCCATCTTTGTGTAGTCCACTGATAACAATATCTGCTAATTTCTTGACATAATTCACAACATGGAATGACATGTTTGTATTAGTCCAGGCCAAGACTTTGCGATAAAATGTAATGTGTACTACAGGTAGTAGGTTGGCCAGGGCACCAGCCGCCCGTTGAGATACTACCACTAGAGAGGTATTGGATCCTTTGACTGGCCAGACAGTAATGCATTGGATCCCTCTCTCTGGTCACGGCTTATTTTTACTTTGCCTACACTTACACAGAATAGTTTGGCCTATTCTTTACATATTCTCGTCTTTCCTCATACACCTGACAACAATGAGATACTTAACACTTCTTCACCCAAGGGGTTAATTACTGTACTGCAATTTGTTCAGTGTACTTTCCTCTTGGTAAGGGTAGAAGAGACTCTTTAGCTGTGGTAAGCAGCTCTTCTAGGAGAAGGACACTCCAATATTAAACCACTGTTCTCTAGTCTTGGGTAGTGCCATAGGCTCTGTACCATGGTCTTCCACTGTCTTGGGTTGGAGTTCTCTTGCTTGAGGGTACACTCAGGCACACTATTCTATCTTATTTTTTTTTTCCTCTTGTTTTTTTTGAAATGGTGTGTTGGGCAGGCTTAATAGAAGGGCCATGGATGCCTGGTGGTTTATCAAGAGGTTGTCTTTTCCTTTTTCTGATTCTTTTTCTTCTCAAACCCATCCTTACTGTCCTCCCTTCAGTTGAAGTGGCTATCCTGGAGGGTATTTAGCCTTGCATGGTGTATCGGCTCCTCCATGTTGACCAGTTTTTCCGACTTTTTACTATAGTCCATGGGTATCATCAATCACTTTGTTTATAATTCTGTACCTATTGTTTTTGTTATAATTCTTGTTAATCTAGTTTTTAAGTATGATGTCTCTTTTTTATTTCTATTAATTCTTATGCTGTCTGGAGACATTGAGCGAAATCCGGGACCAGTACGTCCTAGATTTCGTCAATGTCGTCTTCTGTATTGCAATATTCGTGGTCTTCATGCAAATATCCAAGACCTTACAGTTGCGTCCAGACAGTATGATATTCTTTTGTGCTCAGAAACTTTGGTTTCTAATATGAGGCACTCATCTGAGCTCCTTATAACTGGTTTTAAGAAGCCAATAATGTTGAAACGTGATGCCATCCCTAGGGCCAGGGGAATGGCGGTGTATATTAGGACCGAGTACCCTGCTTCTCATAAGTCCTGCTATCAATGTGGATGTCATGAGATACAGGTAATAAAAGTTTGTGGCAGGCATAACAACTTTTATTTATGTTCGATCTACCGGAATCCAGACATGGATGATTCTATCTTCGATTGTCTTCTTACCATTATGGCTAAGATACAAGAAGATGATAGAAAGGCTTCTTTTGTCTTTGTTGGTGATTTTAATGCTCACCATAGGGAGTGGTTAAGTTCTATCTCTCCTACCGATCGCCATGGCTTAAGAGCTTTAGACTTTGCCTCTGAATCAGGCTGTGAGCAAATCATAAATGAAGCTACTCACAGGTCTGGTAATTGCTTGGACCTCGTATACACTGACTCCCCTGGCGTTATAACTGGTAAGGTTGGTTCTCCAGTCGGGACATCTGATCATGCCTTGATTTCATTATTAGTGAAGACTGAGCAGTCTGTCCCTGATATATCATATTCTTGTAAAATTTATATGAAATCCCAAGCAGACTGGAATGGGATTTTACATGATCTTTTGTGCTTGAATTGGTCACAATTATATAATAGTGTAGATCCTGTTGTCCCTTTGAATGAGAATCTAGTCAACATAATTGATAGGCGTATCCCTTCTCGTGTGCTAAGGTACCGAGTGAAGGACAAACCGTGGTTCAATGATGATTGTAGACGTGCTTTTTTGGAGAAGCAGGAGGCCTATCAACTTTGGAAGGGTAACAGATCAGATTTGACCTGGAACAACTATACTCAGCTTCGAGCTTTTGCTCAGAGAGTTTATGCCTCAACTGAAAAGGAGTACAATTTAACCATAAAAGAAACACTTTCTGGTACAACTCAGGAACATAAATGGTGGTCTACCCTTAAATCTGCACTCTTTGGTGTAGATGCAACAGTTCCTCCTTTACTTAAACCAGATGGCTCAGTCACTCACTGTCCAAAGGAAAAGGCAACCCTTTTGGCTGATGTTTTTGACAGTAAACGGAGTAATGAAAAACTTGAACTTCCTCATTCCTGTTTTCCTGAGGCTAAACTAACTAGTTTAGCTTTTCGATCTCGTGAGATTAAAGCTCTGTTGATGGACCTTGATGCTTATGGAGGTGTAGACCCAAATGGTATTTTTCCTTTGTTTTTTATAAAGACAGCAGATTTCTTAGCTCCAAAGTTATCTGTTATTTTGCGCAAGTTAGCAAGAAGAGGAGCTTTTAGCACTAGTTGGAGAATTGGTAATGTTACTCCTCTATGTAAATGTGTTTGTGGTAGCTCAAGTCCCACTGATTACCGCCCAATTTCCATAACTCCCATATTATCTAAAGTTTTTGAACGTCTTCTGGCAAAACGTCTTAATAGGTTTGCTGAAGGTAATCATCTACTCCCTAGTTTGCAATTTGGTTTTCGTAAAGGCCTTGGAGCATGTGATGCCCTTCTTACAATCTCCAATGCTGTACAGAAATCCCTTGATTGTGGTCGGGAAGTTCGTATGATTGGCCTTGATTTTAGTGCTGCCTTTGACCGTGTTAATCATGAGGCCCTTGTTTTCAAACTGAAACAGTTGGGAGTGGGTGGGTTGTTTCTTAGCATTGTTATTGATTTTTTAAGTAATAGATCTCAAAGAGTTGTTGTTGATGGGCACCATAGTGATTATAGGAATGTCATATCCGGTGTTCCACAGGGTAGTGTTCTTGGCCCATTACTTTTTATACTATATACACATGACATGTGGTTTGGCCTAGAAAACAAGCTTGTTGCATATGCAGATGATGCTACTCTCTTTGCATCAATTCCATCCCCTGAATGTAGATCTAGGGTTGGTGAATCCCTTAATAGATATTTAGCTAGAATTAGTGCATGGTGCAAATTATGGGGTATGAAGTTGAATCCTAACAAAACTCAAAGTATGATTGTAAGTAGGTCAAGGACGGTGGTTCCTCAACATCCGGATCTTAGTATTGATAATGTTTCTTTAAATATGTATGACTCTTTCAAAATTTTAGGTGTGATTCTCGACAGTAAATTTACTTTTGAGAAACATATAAGGTCTGTGTCTTCTTCAATTTCACAAAAAATAGGCTTATTGAGAAAGTCTTTCAAGATTTTCGGTGATCAATCTATTCTGAAGAAGTGTTTTAATTCTTTCATTCTACCTTGTTTTGAGTATTGTTCTCCTGTCTGGTCTTCAGCTGCTGATTCTCATCTTAATTTGTTGGACAGAAACTTACGGTCTATTAAATTTCTTATTCCTGATCTAGATATTAATCTCTGGCACCGTCGTTCAATTAGTTCACTATGCATGTTGCATAAGATTTTTCACAACTCTGACCATCCTTTACATTCAGATCTCCCTGGACAATTCTATCCTGTTCGTAATACTAGGCAGGCAGTTAATTCTAATAGCCAGGCCTTCTCTATCACGAGGCTCAATACTACGCAGTACTCTAGAAGTTTTATTCCAGCTGTGACCAAGTTGTGGAATGATCTTCCTAATCGGGTGGTTGAATCAGTAGAACTTCAAAAGTTCAAAGTTGGAGCAAATGCTTTTTTGTTGACCAGGCGGACATAGTCTTTTTATAGTTTATTTATGACATATTTGTTTTTGATGTTGTTGATAGTTTATTATATGACATGTCTGTTTTGACGTTGTTTCTTATTTTAGAATGATTTATTGTTAATTTATTCTCTTCATTTACTTATTTCCTTATTTCCTTTCCTCACTGGGCTATTTTTCCCTGTTGGAGCCCCTGGGCTTATAGCATCCTGCTTTTCCAACTAGGGTTGTAGCTTGGATAGTAATAATAATAATAATAATAATATTACACTAATTATTGTTATCACCAAGGCCTTGGTTATCATTTTTATGATGATTAAGAGGAGTAGCGGTCGTTGGTAGTTTTATGGTACTGATTAGAGTAAAACCACGCTTTGACTTCTTTCTCTCTACTATATATATATATATATATATATATATATAGATAGATAGATAGATAGATAGATAGATAGATATATAATTATATATATATATATATATATATGTGTGTGTGTATATGTACGTATATACTGTATATATATATGTATGTATATATATATATATATATATATATATATATATATATATATATATATATATAGATAGATAGATATATATATATAGATATATATAGATATAATTATATATATATATATATATATATATATATGTGTGTGTGTGTGTAATATATATATATATATATATATATATATATATATATATATATATATATACATATGCACACACATACACACTATAAATATATGCAGTATATATGATACTTAGACATGTTACTTTTAAGTTTACAGTTAATAGGTAATATCTTGGAGGCTTCTAAGAATCGAAGGCAGCATCTCAAAATACTGCAAAATAGTATGTGTTTTGTGTTTATTATTTGGTGTAGACACGTCTTACGAATCACCTTTTTGCGTGATTCGTCAAGACTGCATTCGTTGAACGACGGAATTAAACTTCAATATAAAAGTTATGGTGATATATATATATATATATATATATATATATATATATATATATATATATATATATATATATATATAATTGGGTGTGTCTATGATACAAAGTTTTTCATGCTTCCATTGATACTTAAATCAATGAAGTCCAAACTTAATTAATTTTGTAGAATTAAAAGTAACAGTAAATAAAGGAAACCTTAGCAATATTTAAGTTACCCGATTCTGTGCATGTATGATTAGCTCTTCGTGAACACGTGAAGCAAAGACATCCCTTATGATAACATTAAATGCATTGCAGCTGCTTTTTTCATTAAAAGAGCCGTGGGAGAGTAATGCACCTAGAATAAGGACTAAACTGAATTAAAGTGATAAGTTTATGCATAATCAAACTATGTACTGGCTATATAGTTTTCTCCAAATATAAGTATTTACCAGGGTATTGTAGTAACCAATATTCTCAAACTGATTACAATACTTAGAAACATCTGTATGAATTTGGTGAGATCCACGATGTGAGAGATTTTCTTCATCGAAATTTCCTTATTTCCTTTCCTGACTGGGCTATTTTTCCCTGTTGGAGCCCCTGGGCTCATAGCATCTTGCTTTTCCAACTAGGGTTGTAGCTTGGATAGTAATAATAATAATAATAATAATATGAATTTTCTTACAAATGTAGAAGCAGAATCAAGGAAAGGATATGAAGCGAATTCCGTGAAGAAACACATTAAATTTATAAACAATTTTAAATATATTCTTGGAATGAAGATGTTTAAAAATTCTATGACTTAGCGTTTTCGTCTCGCCTCTCGGTAAGAAAGAGAAAAAGTTTAGAAAGGCGTAGTCCAAGTTTGAGCCAAGTATTCCCATTCAAGTTGAGGTCGATAAGCCTTGCACGATTCGGAGAAGATTATTGTTATTATTTTTTTTTTTACTGGATCTTTCTGAATACTGCTTCATAGAACCTGGTATAAATCTTGAGTTTTACTGACCTACCTCACATTTTGTTCGTGTTTAATCTTGAGTTATCTTTTTTTTTTTTTTTTTTTTTTTTTTTTTTTTTTTGGCAAGTTGTCTCTACCACATAGGCTTGCACATGTAAATGTGCTCGTATCAAATAACACAACAGTAATAGTAATATTAATGTTGATATATATATATATATATATATTTATATATATATATTTATATATATATTTATATATATATATATATATATTTATATATATATATATTTATATATATTTATATATATATTTATATATATTTATATATATATATATATATATATATATATATATATATATATATATATATATATATATCAGAAAGGGAATTCCTTGATTTAATAAATCATTCGTGATTTTATTGAAGTTATCTAGTAAATTTCAGTAGAAGTTATAAACAAGTTATTTGTGTTAATGTAATTTAGGAATACTGTGAGTATTTTCCAAAAGAAGGGGATAGACCTTGTCTTTTTATAACAATGTTGTAGATTTACACTGGTTGAACATGATTTAGATTCACTTATATTCGTTTATTTATCAATTCATTTTTATCTTTCATCAGATTTTATGAATTTCACGCTTGGCATTCTATCTGTTTTGAAGCTTTGATATCGTAGAGGTATATAAGCCTTCATCCCACTGGCAGTTTTTTTTTCCTCTCTTTTATGTCAGTTTCGTAAACTTTTGAACTTTCCACTTTAGTGTCACAAAATCAATAAAAAATGGAACGATACTTTCATAACCTGATTTAATATCTGGGAAATTTTTGTGGACAGTTCATGGTCAAGGATGAGTTGATTAGCTATCATCATCATCATCATCTCCATCTCCCCCAACGCCTATTGACACAAAGGGCCTCAGTTAGATTTCGTCTGTCGTCTCTATCTTGAGCTTTTAAATCAATACTTCTCCATTCATCATCTCCTACTTCACGCTTCATAGTCCTCAACCATGTAGACCTGGGTCTTCCAACTCTTCTAGTGCCCTGTTGAGCCTATTTGAAAGTTTGGTGAACTAATCTCTTGGGGATTAGCTCTGGATTCAGATCCAGATCCGGGATATTCTCTTTAGCGTTGGCAGAAGCATGCACTCTCCAAGTTCTTTTGAATGGTTGAGATAAAATCAATTACCGTGGATGAAAGTATATCTAAGTTCTTTGACCTTATAGACGTGAAAATAATTTTTTGACTTGTTAACTTCAGAAGTATGATATTTCGACTGTTATACTAATCGTAAAATTAAGAACCATAGCTCTCTTCCCCAATATGATATCAAAGCTTTTGTTCACTCAGTGGGATTACTTTTCTAAATCCTTCTAATGTCTGTTGTTGCACGATTTTCTTTAAAAGGCACAAGGACGTCTGCTGTGTTTCGTGTTGCTCTAGCGTTTTCTGTACTGTTGCATGTTCTTGAGACACTGAATTTTCTTGGGGAGAGAGAGAGAGAGAGAGAGAGAGAGAGAGAGAGAGAGAGAGAGAGAGAGAGAGAGAGAGAGAGATTAATTTTATCGACTTTATAAACTTTATTGCAATAAAGTGTAGGAGAGAGAGAGAGAGAGAGAGGGCCAGCAATGTATATATAAACTCGCTTGCAATAAAGTTCACCAGTGAGAGAGAGAGAGAGAGAGAGAGAGAGAGAGAGAGAGAGAGAGAGAGAGAGAGAGAGAGAGAGAGAGGCTATATAAACTTGCTTGCAATAAAGCTTATGGGAAAGATAGAGAGATATGAACTTGCAGTGAAGTTTATGAGAGAGAGAGAGAGAGAGAGAGAGAGAGAGAGAGAGAGAGAGAGAGAGAGAGAGAGAGAGAGAGAGAGAGAGAGAGAGAGAGAGAGAAGGAAAGGAGTGAATATACTAGCTTGATTGCAATAAAATTTAAGAGATGTATATGTTGTAATGGATTGTTGCAATTTAGCTTATATGAAAGAGAAAAAGAAAGATTCGCAGTGTAGCACCTTATGTTTTCCTTGAGGTACCTGCAGGGGAAGCGCCGAGTTGTAAATCTGTCTTTATGTGGACGCGGAAGTATTTATGAATGAAAGTAGTATTTATGAATGGAAGCTGTGTCGACTGCAAGGCTTTGCCAAACAAGGAACTGCCGTTGTTTATTGTGGCTGCTTTTGATAATGCTATCATCTGTTGGATGTTAAGTAGGTGGTGAAATGGTTTTAGATGTTTGTTGAATTCATTTTTTTAGCTGTATGTTGAATGTTATTAATTCATATAACTGGAGCAACTTTAGATGTTGCAGTACAAATTTTTGGGGCCTTGTAGGTGAATGTATTGAATTATTTTAGTGAAATAGAATTTTAATGTGTATTGAATTATTTTGTTCAAAATATGTTTTTTGATGTATTAGACGTTCGGTTAGAGATTAACCTTGGCGTTTTTCTGCTTTATTAATAAATTATTCCAGATATCTGTTTAATCAGTATGCTCTGACTTGGGTACACATAACAGTCTGTGCAAACACCAATCAGAGAAAACCTTCTAAGCCCTTCTGTTCAATCTGTGTAGATATGTAAATGATAGGAGAATGCACATACTCATTTCCCGTAATCCATAAGGGTGTTTGCTTGTGTTCTTTTCCATTTTGTGTGTGTCTGTGTGTTCTAGAGTCTCATCTTGTTACTCCTTGTCTTCACTGCTAATGTCATTTGTAGGTTTATAAGGGTTGAATCGGTCTGGGTACTGGGGTGTTCACACCTTCCGCTCGCTCTCGGTCCGATCAGTGCCTTAGCAAAATTATAAATATAAGGGAAAAGCATAATTGTATTGGAATATCGTTCTGTAATACTAAAAAAATGTATTTACGCAGTGAAAATTAGCCTCTTATTGTATATATTGATTTTTTTCTATCATGGCCCGGGGCGAGAGCGGACCGGAGCGAGAGCGGACCGGAGCCCCAGCGTGAATGCTTCCATTTAAAATCATGTAACAATATTTGACCGGACCATGACCGGAGCCAGAGTGAATTGTGTTGGGATAATGAGGTTGCTAGCCACATGCCTATGCTGATATTTTCAATTATTGTATTATTTTACAACTACTATTTTTTTATCATTAGGATGGTCTTGCTAAAGTTATGTTTTTGTTTTACGGGGCTTCATAAGGCACTAGAAGAGTTGGAAGACTCAGCCATATATGGCTGAGCACTATGAAGCGTGAAGTAGATGATTATGAATGGAAAAGTATTGATATAGATTTCTAAAAGCTCAAGACTGGCGAAATCTGACAGTCCCTTTGCGTCAATAGGCGTCGGAGACATGTGGATGCTAAATTACCATTTAATCATGATAAAACTGCTTTCATTCAGCATAAGAGACACGCTAAACGACTTTTGAATTATTTTAATAATCTTGATAAATGACATTTTAGTCGCTTTAGGTATTGCTAAACTTATTAACCATTATGATATTCCTATAAAATTACTTTTGAATTATTGTAATAGTGATTATGATATTCTTATAAAATTCGTTTAAACTATTATGATACTTCTACCAAAGAGCATTTTAATCATTAGTTTAATAAGAAATAAGTGCGAATTTTAATATCACCATTTTATTTTTTTCTGTAATGCTTTTTACATGAGAGCTAATGGCACTATTTAATGGTATATACAGTATGACCATTCCTTAGCTTTGGGTCAATGTTTTCTTTATGATAGAAATACATAGATTTTCAACTGGTTTTGTATGATGTTACGACGTCAGTTTGATGCTACGGTTAATTAATCAGTCAAGGTAACAGGTAGGCCATACGCTAGTCGGAAGTTCTGTTAGTTCATGCCGATATTTGTGGTATTCGGGAGAATTCTTTAGTGAAAGAATGTACAGGTGTGCATGATTATGTAAGAAAAAAAGATAATAGCAATAATTGGTGAATATTTACCAAATAGGATACAAATTTTATTTTTGATAACTAAGATATGAAAAGTTTTGGGCAGATCTGCAAGCAGCGATGTGGTATTATTTGCTGAATATAAACCATCAATAATTATCTAATCAATAAAATATAGTAGTTGTGGTGGTCTATTGGAAACATCCCTGCCTTGTCGGAATTTTGCTGGAATTTCCTGTAATGTCTGCAACCTCGCTATCCTTGCTTGGTAATTATGCAGGGTTTTAGGGAAGCCTATAGGTGTATCTGCTGAGCCATCGCAAGCCATTGCTTATTCCTCATTGGTCCTAGCTTGGATGGAGAGGGTGTTTGGGCGCTGATAATATTCATATATGGTCAATCTCTACGCTATTCATGAGTGGCCTTTAAACCTTTAAAGGATATGGAGATAAAGCACGAAATTGTGAGGAATTAAGTTTTTGAGCACAGAGGAAACAACTTGTAATTTCATACTGCAGATAATAAACGCACTCAAGGCGACCTCCCCCCCCCCCTCTGCTTCCCTCTCCCAAAGCCCTTGGCTCTAAATTAATCTTGCAACTTTGCAAGTGTAATAAAGCCTTCCATGTCTGGTAGCCCACATCTCCATAAGATTCCTTTGAAATATCTTGGCCAGACAAACAGAGACGTGTGAATATTCAAGTTCCTTCCAACATTTTTGCTTGAGATCCTAATGGAAAGGAACGCGGCTAAGCAAACTTGAATGTTGGAAAATGTCTTTCACCAAATGTTATATTCCTCACGGCAAATGTTCTTCCAGTGTCAGTAAATGTCTGCCTATTGATCTGACTGCAGTTGAGAAAGATGTAGGCTGGAACGGAGCGAGTAATGAAGTGAATCGCTATAAAATGATGATGCGATGCATCTTTTAGTTTATGGCCTGCAATAATGTTCGAAATAATAACACTTATGCTAGGAAACTCCGATGCTATCCTTTTTTCTTACTTAGCTAAGAACCGATGGTCGTTCGTTTACCGAATTTTATTCACCGTGAAAAATGAAAAATTGATCCAACAATGTAACAGCCAGAGATCATACGGGTGAAATTTTGTTTAGGTCATTGATTGATTGATTTTGAGTTTTCTGGCATCCTTAAATCGAAGGTCATTGACTCCTCTATCGTTGGTTATAAATAAAGAGTAAAAGGAAATTCAATTTAAAACCATAAAAGCTAAGTTGTCCATATAAAAGTTAAGCAGCTTTCAGGAGGACTGTCTCTGTTTTGGTATTAATGTTACCTGGGAATAACAAAATATTACCTTATCGTTTATCTTTACATATGTGTAGTGAGAATTTACGTGGTAGTGGAAGTCGTATCAAATGTGAGGAGCTTCGTAGAGGGGTAGTGCTTTCAGTGCACCTTATGCGCATCCTTATAGACATTACTAAAGGGTCTTTGCATCGTCCCTGATGGTAGATTGTTACATATGTGCAGAAGGAAATTATGGTGAGTGTAGTATCATATATTTTCTGAGAGAATTTACATCATGGTATGAGTAGTTATATATGTTTAAACAGTTTACCTGATGGCAGCAGCCATTACGTGTGCCGAAAGAATTTGCCTAATGGTAAGAGTTGTTACATATTTGCTGTGAGTATTTACCTAATATCTGCTGAGCCATCAGCAGCCATTGCTTATTCCTCCTTGGTCCTAGCTTGGATGGAGAGGGTGTTTGGGCGCTGATAATATTCATATATGGTCAATCTCTACGCTATTCATGAGTGGCCTTTAAACCTTTAAAGAATGTGAAGATAAAGCATGAAATTAGGAGGATAGTTGGAGTAGTTATTTCATGTGAGGAGAGAATTATGTTGATGGTAAGAGTCGTCTTATATGATGTGTGGTGAGAAATTACCTAATTGTTGAAGTCGTTACATAGATGGAAAAGATGTTACTTGAACCTTGCAATGATATGCAATTTAATGGTGACAGGATTAATATAGTGGAAAATTTAATTTATATTCATTTACAAAAGTAAAAATGAAATTGAATACGTACAGCTTATGCTAACGATCTGTAATTCTTCTTGATAGAAATTCTTGTCCTTTGTGCATCGTAACCCTTGCAAGCCATGCTATTCTTGGAGAGATAACCTTACGCCAGACACCATTCCAGCACAGAATGGTCACCACTGTATTTTTCAATAGACTGACAATTGCAATGAAAATTCTGTTATATAGGCCAAGACCATATATGATTTAGACTAAAGTGTATGTCTTTAATACTTATGTTTATACGTAAATATAGTCTAGAAGTGCAATAAACTTGATAGCACTGCAATATTCTTGGCATTTCTTAGCAGGATAACTATTTTAGGCTAGCTTGGTATAGAATTAATGTTCCTTACTTGGTCAACTGCCTAGCTCAAAACTTGATGAAAAGTTTCTTTAGTGCTTAGCCTAGTCAACTATCTTGCTAGCAAGCTCAATTACCTAGTCTAGAATTTTATTTTCAGTGTATGAAAGAACACGTTTGCTTATTAACCTATCTTTAATACTAAACTATAATGAGCTAGGCCTAAGTTTACAAAAATATAAGAATGTAATGACAATCATGAAGTTCCTTCTAAATTTCATGAACCATCAGGTAATGTTTTTATGGGACGCGGTAGTTAATTGAATTATTAGATTAAATTTTATGAACTTAGAAAATGGACTGAAACACCCGTAAACGTAATTCGATTCTTGCCTCCAAACTGCTAAAAACCCGGCCCTCTTTCTCCCTAATCCTTCGATACTTGATGTATTGATTCTGGCCCTCATCGTCAGTAGCTGCTGTCCTCAGCAAACTTCTTACTTGTTAATCTTCATAGTAATCATACACACTATGCTCTGTGGTCTGTGAACGATGTTAACGGTACGATTGGCTGCTACACGAAAAATGTGAAGGATTACTGCAGGTCGTGTTGTCCTGGTTTTTGATTAGCCACTGCCTCCTCTGCGTTAGGGAGTATATGGTTGCCTCTGGCAGGCCTCTTGTATCGTTCATAGCTTTGTGCTTAAACATGGTAATTAAGAAAAAATATTTACCATGAATCAACCAAATTAGGTTTTTCAAAAAATAGTCATACTGTAATTGTAGATGTGAATCTGTAATTGTAAAATGATGATTAATGTACATGACGAGTCGAAGGAGCTCGAAGCATAAACTCTTTAACCCCTGCTTATCAAGAAAGAATCAAAATATCTTTATAGGTATCTAAGAGTATATGTAAATAAAAGAGGATCTAAGAGTATATGTAAATAAAAGAGCATCTAAGAGTATATGTAAATAAAAGAGGATCTAAGAGTATATGTAAATAAAAGAGGATCTAAGAGTATATGTAAATAAAAGAGGAATAGGTATCTAAGAGTATATGTAAATAAAAGAGGATCTAAGAGTATATGTAAATAAAAGAGGAATTACATCCTGCCACAAGTAAACGGTAAATGTTAAATATATCTCCGATATATTTGTATAAAATATGTGGAGAGAATTTACCTTATCGTGGGATTCGGTATAAATGTGGTAAGGTACTACAGTATAGCTCAGTCAATACAATAGAGAGAGAGAGAGAGAGAGAGAGAGAGAGAGAGAGAGAGAGAAAGAGAGAGAGAGTATCTGTATTGACTATTGACTGCTATAGCTAATAGTTACCATTTTGGGAAGAGAATTTACTTGATGTATGAGTCTTTCAATATGTGCAGTGAGAATTTACTTGATGTATGAATCTTTCAATGTGTGCAGTGAGAATTTACTTGATGTATGAGTCTTTCAATATGTGCAGTGAGAATTTACTTGATGTATGAGTCTTTCAATATGTGCAGTGAGAATTTACTTGATGTATGAGTCTTTCAATATGTGCAGTGAGAATTTACTTGATGTATGAGTCTTTCAATATGTGCAATGAGAATTTACTTGATATAAGAGTCTTTCAATATGTGCAGTGAGAATTTTCTTGATGTATGAGTCTTTCAATATGTGCAGTGAGAATTTTCTTGATGTATGAGTCTTTCAATATGTGCAGTGAGAATTTACTTTATGATAGGAATAGTATGTGATGAGAATATTTACCGGTTGGTAAAAATCGTTCCATATATGCGTAGAATTTGCCAAGATTCCGTCTTAGAATTTTCCTGAATGAGGAGAGACTTATTTGATCGTAAGTAATTTTTTATCTGTGGAGTTAATTTCTAATTATAGGAGTTCTTCATCATATCCTACCGTCAGAATACAGTTCTCCTTGATCCTGTTTTATTAACACAAAAGAACTATCTTGATTTGGGCACCCATGTCTTGTTTTATTCTAGATATGTCGAAACCTGAAACTCGATGAAAAAATTAGGCCCTGTAGCGCTGTAAAAAATAGCCTTGATTGTAAGTAATACAAATACATTATTTCATAGTAATAGTCAAGAAGCTATTACGGTAGAAAACATAAATTTGTTGTGTGGAACGTTATGCTATGAGATTCTGTAGCGAGTAAATTAAATTGCATCTTACGGTGGCATGTATTAGCTCGGGGAGACATTTGGCCTGATTTTTACTAGTTCCCGTTCTTTAAGAGGAAAAATCATCTAGTAATTTTCTCTCCATTTTCGTGGTAGACAATACTTGGTTTCGATAAAGGATCGTGTATGTTTGTCGGCCTTTGCAGCCAGTAAAAATGTTCATTGAACTTTTCTTTCCCACCGTTATCCCTACACTAAGGGGTTGATTGCCTTAGGTGCCTTCTCGTATGCCTTCCATCAAAGGCATCCTCTTCCATAAAACCTCGTCTCTCCATATCATACTTCACCTTATCTCGCCATCTAATTGTCTAACTCCTCGATCTTCTCGCCTTAACAGGTTCCTCCCAATCCCTCCCCACCATGTGCCCACACCAGCTCAGTCGTGACACTCATATCACTTCTGTATTCTTTACTACGCCTACCATTCTCGTTTCATAATTTTCGAGTCTTGAACTATGAATATAGAAATGGATTAAAAAAGGTGCTCGTCAACCGTTTTTGAAAGATCTTGACATTCAAAATATTATATTTTGTGAAATACTTAAAACGTTGAAATGACTTCGTTGTGGTATTCGTGACGCTTTGGGATTGGCCCTCCAAAACTATGTTGTAATATATTTTGAGCTTGGTTTGGCGCTGGTCCGGAAATTAAAATGAAACGGAGTGTGCAGATTTGGGGTCATTTATGAAAATAAAAAACAATAAGTCATACAGCATTTGTTTATATATATATATATATATATATATATGTGTGTATATATATATATATATATATATATATATATATATATATATATATATATATATATATATGTGTGTGTGTGTGTGTGTGTGTGTATATAAATTTGTTTATGAATAAATGTAAATGAAAATGATTTATTCATGTATTTCCTTGATGGGAAATCTGAAATGGAAGCAATTAGAGAAATGGGAATAGTTCAGAGGTAAATTGTTCTCTGAAATAATTGCATGGAGATGAGAACCGTTTTAATCACGAGAGCAGCAAAAAAGGGTTGCATATGAAAATTTTTCATTCTGCCAGTTAATCTAAAAATGATCGGGGCTGATCGAGAGAGAGAGAGAGAGAGAGAGAGAGAGAGAGAGAGAGAGAGAGAGAGAGAGAGAGAGAGAGAGAGAGAGAGCATAAATGAAAGACGAAAGATTTTCCAATAATCAAGCAGCGATTGGCGTCTTCTGGTGGGGATGACAGCAGTGCAGTACGCTGGATTGATTGAAACATTCTCGAAATACGACGCTATTAATATTGAGAGAAGAAGGAGGGAAGGAGAAGAAAAGAGTGTGGGAGCAAGATACGAGCAAGAGCAGCTACAGTGATTTGGCCAGGAGAGAAATTTAACCTCTATTATTGAAGTTAGAAGGATTTTTTTTTTTTTTTTTTTTTTTTTTTTTTTTTTTTTTTTTTTTTTTTTTTTTTTTGGGTACAGCCAGGTCGGTGTCGTGGTGGATTCCATTACTAAAGAATGACAGTGCAATATACTCTGCCGTCAAGATTTGAGTGAATTTAAGCATGTAAAAGCTCAGTTCTGGGAGAATAATCGCTTCGATAAGGCTTGAAACACTTCTTGATGTACTTAGATGGTATTACTTATGGCGAACGCTTGTTTATAATGCTGGTATTATTTTTTTTTCAGATGGTATTACTTATGGCGAACGCTTGTTTATAATGCTGGTATTATTTTTTTTTCAGATGGTATTACTTATGGCGAACGCTTGTTTATAATGCTGGTATTATTTTTTTTTCAGATGGTATTACTTATGGCGAACGCTTGTTTATAATGCTGGTATTATTTTTTTTTCAGATGGTATTACTTATGGCGAACGCTTGTTTATAATGCTGGTATTATTTTTTTTTCAGATGGTATTACTTATGGCGAACGCTTGTTTATAATGCTGGTATTATTTTTTTTCCAAACAATGCTTGAAATGTAATAATGTTCAACTTGGCAGGTAGAGTATTGTACCAACCGTGTGTCACACAATTGTACATAATTATTTTGTATATATTATGCTTGTATCTGCGCTCTTCCCTCGCACTAAAAAGAACCTGAATGATCATGTCTCCGGTTTTGCTCTGTAATATTGTCTGTCTCTCGAACATGTTATGTCCTGTTGCCTTGAGGTTTTGTATATAAAGGAGAGTGTTCCTTAATAAACAGCTCAGTTGATTGCATCCTGCATTTGAGTTCACAACCCTCTCTCGGCCCGTTACAGTATGCTCGTTTGTTTAACGTGCAGTGCTCAGCAAAGAGGAACTCTTCGAATGTCGTACTCGTGAATTTTAATAAATGTTTGATACAAATTTTATTGTAAACAGTTTTCTTATAGGAGTATAACTGGTTTATAAAACGTAAATAATACCCGTGATATTTCTTTTTATAAATGATACAAATTTTATTAGTAAACAGTTTGATTAAAGGAGTATAGGCTAACTGGTTTATAAAACGTAAATAAAACTCGGGATTTTTTTTATAAATGATGATACAAATGTTATTAGTAAACAAATTTCTTAAGCAATGTAATTGGTTGATAAAACGTAAATAATACTCGTATTTTTTTAGTTTTTTATAAATGTTGATACAAATTTTATTAGTAAACACTTTTCTTAAGGAATGTAACTGGTTTATAAAGCGTAAATATTACTCGTGAATTTTTATGAATGTTAATACATATTTTATCAGTGAACAAATTTCTTAAGCAATATAGCTGGTTTGTAAAAAGGAGACATGAAGAATTTTTATTGATATTAACTAAGAGTTAAAAAGAGACTTGCAAGTACTGAGAATGTCATGTAAAGCAAGCTTCGATTGACAAAGGCCGGTTGTTTGTATATCTCAAAGCTTTGTAGTTTCATTGCTCAATTCACAACAATACTTTTTGTGAGTGCTAAAACCTTCATCAGTTTTATATTAGAATTCAATAGATTATTGAACAAATAATAACCCTGTCATGTGTCTCGCTTGTATTATATTTATCTACGAGTATATATTGTTATATACTTTAGTATACATGAATTGATTGTTTGACTAGCAAATAAGATATCGCCTAAATTGACTTATGTAGAAAACCGAACTTTGATGTCATATTCGTTTCTTCTTAGACTTTCTTCGGATTTAGAAAAATAATTCTTAGTTTACCAAAATATTTGTGCTATTCCTATACCTTAGATATTTTTTTAAGCTGTATGTTTGTTATATTTTTGTAGCTTTTCATACTTCATGAAGAAAATCCTTTGATGCAAAGCAAAATTTATAATGAAGAAAAATCAAATACCCCAATTTTGCGGAAATATTATAATTTTGGTTCTTAAATATATCAATCGTCAGAGTGAACTTGTATCCAAATTTTCATATTGTGTGGATTATGTAAAACCGTTCATTTGTATCATTGTTCCTCCTCATTCTCCAAGAACACTCTTCAGGGGATCATGATGGTGCGATCATTTTGTGGAATGATTTGACTTCGTATTCAGTCATGAGGAAAAAGGTCTTCTGACGTCTATATTGGACTTTAGGAATCATAGCCCACATTTTTTGTCTTATGTGAAACGTTAAAGCCTGGGTGCTCGTTTGCGTAGAAAGTCTTAAGGCTGATTCACCCCTAACACTCACACTCACACTCACGTGCACGCAATTGATCGCGCTCAAATATTCTTTAATGATAAACAGGCAGAGTATTCAAACCATCCAGTCAATCATTTTCGCTCGACTCCAGTCACGGTCACAGTCAAGCTCACGATCAAAGCAATAGATATTTTGAACGTGCTCAAACTTGAGCGAGAGGTGTCATCCTACATTATATCTGATCCAATTTTGGACAAAATATACTCGAATGTCCCTTTTGGCATGCGGAAATAATTAAAGAATTTTTCTTCGTCATCTATAAGATGGGGATATAAAGTGTTGTATTCTCCTTCACTCTTCACTAGCATAGGATGCACCCAAAATCTCCTCCTTTTCTCTCTCCCTCTTCCTCATCCAGCGCTATGGCTATACCCGCTAATTCTAGAGCCGAAAAATCACACATGGTTCACCAATGCCAACACAAAACAAACTGAGCTCAGGAGAGCTTGGGCGGCATATGTGAACACACCAGTAAAATGAGCTGAGTGAGAGCTTGACCGTGAGCATGAGTGTCAGGTGTGAATCAGCCCTTAGCCTGCATTCCCCGCACATTGATAAATCATACCCTACATTCTCCCTCGTGTAGGAAATCATACCCGTCATTCCCATTCTTGTACGAAATCATATCCTCCTTGTCCATTCATATAAGAAGTCTTCGCTTATATAATCATTTGATTAGAAATTCTTTGTTTACATTCTCATTTCTCTTGAACTTCTTACCTTACATTCACATTCGTGTAGTCAGTCGGAAGTCAGCTGTATGAGACCTGTCGTAAACCGTGAAGGTCAGTTACTCGGTGACCAGATAAATCTTCATTTATTATTTTATATCCGTCAACACACTTTCATACATTGTATATAACAGGTAATGCTTCTCATGACTTTCTTTAACGATAGATGCATTATGCTTTTCATGAAAGCATTTAATATAATTGAAGTGAATCCTCCGCAGTCTTTCGCTAACAAAATTATATTTTGTCAAAGGCTCCCTAGGTAGATATAATAAAGTCAAAGTTCAAATATTTTGTACTTGAAGACGTTTGAGAAGCATCTTGTATGTCTACTTTTCAGTGTGATATATATATATATATATATATATATATATATATATATATATAGTATATATATACATATGCGTATATATATATATATATATATATATATATATATATATATATATATATATATATATATATGATATATGTATGTATGTGTATATATATATATATATATATATATATGTATATATATAAATTATATATATATATATATATATATATATATATATATATATATACACTAGTGTACGCGACCCGTCAAAGTGACTGCCAAATATTTACATAAATATGCACACACACGCACCTTTCATCAGAGTATGACTACTGCCTCACTGCCCTACCCGAGGGATGGTGAGAGCGTGACCGGAAAAATATATATCTATTTATATATAGCCAGTCTCTTGCTCTTTATTATATACAAAAAAAGAGCGAGCAATACATGGGTTAGTAATGACGCGGCAGTAAACTTCAATCTTTAGACAAAAAGGATAAACATGTTTAAGTAAAAACTAAAGATATAGTTGAATGTTTTGTGTATGAATTAAGATTAGGATATGGTCTCCAGTTGTGTTAATGTGTTTTATATGGCATTAATAATTTTCACTATGAATTTTTAGGAAAATCATACTATAGGTGAACTTCGTAACTGGTAAAAAGTTTTTTTGATTTTGGGAGAGATAAGAATTTAAGTTAGGGGATAGAGAACTAATTGTTGAGAGGGGATTTAGATTGCTCATTAATAATGGCTGTTCACGTCCCGGTATTGTTTTTATATATAATATATATATATGTATATGTATATATATATATATATATATATATATATATATATATATATGTATATATATATATATATATATATATATATATATATATATATATATATAGTTTTCTGAGTGGTGATTCCTTTATATGGTAAAAGGGTTTTGCCATGAATCAGCAAAGCTGTATTAGTTAGGACCGCCCATAGTAGGTTGGTTTGCTTTGAACGATCAGACAAAATTCTCCCAACTTCACCAGTCCGCAATGGCCAGTCTGTTGGTGAAAACTGGCCAAATCCCAGACATGGGTTGACATGTCTAAGGTCTTTGTCCTGCAGTGGATTAAAAACGGTTGCATATATATATATATATATATATATATATATATATATATATATATATATATATATATATATATATATATATATATAATTTATATATATACATATATATGTGTGAGTGTGTTGTTATGTAAACTTATATAGACTGTTTGTATATAATACACACACATATATACATATATATATATATATATATATATATATATATATATATATATATATATATACAGTATATATTCTTTCCTACTGGAGAATTATAATTGTGCTACGAAAATTCCTTATTAAAATATTACGGCCGATAAACTTTGAATCGTGGTGAGCACAATCACACAAATGATTAGAACGCTCGGTTGGGTTCATTCTCGAGCAAATTAACCGAGAAATTATGTTGGAATCTAGAAATAGCTGCTCCTATTAATACATGTAACCCGAGGTGCTATACTCCATTGCTGTATATGAAACCTACGAATGATGTTCGAATTTGAAGCCCCACTTGAGGAAGAGTATCAATAAGTAGCATAACCGTGATTCAATATCCACCGTTAGTTGTCAAGCATGAAATTGCATTTAGTAGGATCACATTAGGGTGGTTGGAGCGATATTGAATTGGCCAGGGGCTTTATCACCATCGTTGTCATCTTCATCATTATTATTATTATTATTATTGTTGTTGTTGTTGTTGTTGTTGTTTTTGTTGTTAGCACCCAAAACGATAAAATTTGGAGCTATTAGAAATATCATTTGTCTCAAAGGAAGAAATGAATAACATAATTATTAAATAGTTATATATATATATATATATATATATATATATATATATATATATATATATATATATATATACACTGTAAAACTATGATACAAGTACTTCCCTTCTACTTAGCTTAAATGGTTCCGGGATTTGCGACGGGAAGTCTAAACGTTTCGTGTATTACCGGTCGACTCCTTATAACAAAAAATATATAAACTTAAATAGTTATCTATAGAAAACTTTGCAGGACGGGACTGGTCCCAAAATCGTATGAAGGTTTATGGTTTTATACATCCTCCAGTAGAATTTTGATTTCTCAATAAATGGATATTAGACTTGGGTAAAAGCAGCAATACAATAACTCTCCCTTGTGCTTAAGTATCTGATTCCAAAAGCTGTTATTTAACCTTATACCTTTGATTGTACGTTTGAGTGGGTGACATATATTAAAATGAATTCCGTTATACTTTGAGCTTATCTGAATTTTATGTCGTTTGTTCCATTTATTTTTGCGTGTTTACTAACATATTCTGAGCCTGCCCCCGTAAAAGTGCCATGAATATTCAGGCTTGAAAAATAGACGTAAAGTTTTCGCTGATTATACCTATACGTATTCTTAGACGTTACCCCTCTTGCTTGACGGTATACTCGGGCGCACTATTCTGTCTTGTTTCTCCTGCACTTGTTTTTATGAAGTTATAGTTTATTATGAAAGATCTAATTTAATGTTGTTACTGTTATTAAGATATTTTAATTTAATTGTTCATTACTTCTCTTGTAATTTATATATTTCTTGTCTCCTTTCCTCACTGGGGTATTTTATTTAGTGTTGTTACTGTTCGTAATATATTTTATTTTTATTGTTCTTTACTTCTCTTGAAGTTTATTTATTTCCTTGTCTCCTTTCCTCACTGGGCTATTTTATTTAATGTTGTTACTGGTCTTAAGATATTTTATTTTTATTGTTCATTACTTCTCGAAGTTTATTTATTTCCTTGTCTCCTTTCCTCACCGGGCTATTTTTCCCTGTTGGAGCCCTTGGGCATGTAGCATTCTGCTCTTCTAACTACGGTTGTAGCTTAGCTACTTCTTCTTCTTCTTCTTCTTCTTCTTCTTCTTCTTCTTCTTCTTCTTCTTCTTCTAATAATAATATTAATAATAATAATAATAATTATTATTATTATTATTTATTATTATTATTATTATTATTATTATTATTTCCACATCAGAGGAGGTTCACCCTTTCCTTTCAAGTGTTAGAAAGTCGATCTTTCCTTTAACATGCAGACTCGACCTAAAACCATAACGATTTCGTAACATAACTTCTCATACTCTTCGGATATCAATAGAAGCACGTAGATCGAAGTCCGGTGAATCCCAGATGAAACTGGTGCTATTTTAACCGCAGGATGTGTTCGGAAAAACAAGGTGTTTTGTCTTCCCTGTCGATTGAAGTTTTATGGTTAAATATATTTGGTTTAATTTTTTGGTCCTATGGTGGTATGGCGTGTCTATATATATATTATATATATATATATATATATATATATATATATATATATATATATATATATATATACATATATATACTGTATATATATGTATATACACACATATACACACTCTGGCACACTATTCTATCCTATTTCTCTTCCTCTTATTTTGATTAAGTTTTTTTTTTATAGTTTATATAGGAGATATTTATTTTGATGTTACTCTTCTTAAGATATTTGTCCTTGTTTCCTTTCCTCACTGGGCTATTTTCCCTGTTGGAGCCCCTGGCCGTATAGTATTCTGCTTTTTCAACTAGGGTTGTTGCTAAGCAAGTAATAATGATAATAATAATAATAATAATAATAATATAAACACGTATATATACGTGTGTATATATATCATGTATGTATGTATGTATAAATAGTATTCAAAATACTCTTATGAAATTATAAATACCGTTAGAGATAGATTTCGGTTAACAATGAAAGCCCGGGCAACTATAGAAATGTCTGATAATTTGGCCATTTCATTAAAATAATAAAGGCGTCCTAAAGTTATGGCCAGTGAACCCATACCTGAATGTTCTTGATAAAATTCCTTTCCTTGGCGCTAAGCGTGCAAATGAATTGGATCAGTGCAATTTCCCGTCTTATAACCTTCTAATAAAATGCTCCCTAGACGTCACTCGAGTGGGACGCCTGAGTAAGATACTTCATTATGTCATGAACAGCTTGACGAAGAAGTAAAATATTGGATGGGGTTATTTATTTCATTTTAATTAAGATGCTCAAGAGAGTGTGAAAAGGAGATTCCTCTATAGCTTAAGGAATTTACCAACTATATAGAAGAATGAATGGAATATGAATTATATTTTCATGTTTTATATTTATAGAAAACATTTTGCTTGTGAATGATCATGGGAAATAATTTTATAATTCATTTGACAAACAACACAAAAAACAATAAAGCCGGAGATTGTTTTTAATGGTATATCACTATCAATATAATGCTTAAAAACCGGTAAAAATACATTAACATCATGAAAATTTTAATAGTTATTTAACAAGCCTGTCAAAACATTATTAAATAAAATGTTGTGGCATCTAGCGTGTGTGTGTGTGTGTGTGTGTGTGTGTGTATGGATGGATCTATGTATAGGACGTATTACAGAAAATAAATCTTGAAAATATAACAACTACCGAAAGGGGTTAGAAAATATACCCTCTGAG
>NC_090745.1:109894851-109927351 GCF_036898095.1 Palaemon carinicauda | reverse complement strand
TATAGGTCTATCTGCTGAGTCATCAGCAGCCATTGACTGGCCCTCCTTGGCCCTAGCTTGGGTTGAGAGTGTGCTTAGGCGCTGATTATATGTATATATGGTCAGTCTCTAGGGCATTTTCCTGTTTGATAGGGAAATTTCACTATCCCTTGCCTCTGCCATTCATGAGTGGCCTTTAGAACTTTAAACCTTTTAAATGTTGTGCAGGGATGTTGTACAAGAAGGAATAATATGCAGGTATCACGAAGATAGGAGTTTTAGCCTTTAAAAAGCGCTGTTTAGTTGCCCTTGCCTTCCTGCCTGGTTTATGATGATATAGATATGGATATGAAAAACGTGTAGACGAGGAGGATATTCCACATTCAGTCGTTTCGTATTTTGTAAATAATTAAACAGACCACTTACGGGAAGAGGAGAAAGGAGGCGACGCATTGAACCTCTTTTTCTATAAATTATATGAAAGGTTTGGGATCGATATATGACGAGGATTGTTCGTACTACAAATAGTTTAGAAACCTACCATAGGGCCCTGAAACACGCAGTGAATGTTAGTTATCCAAATGTTTGGTGGCTCACCGATGTGCTTAAAAGCGAAGAAATTTATCCAAGGAGGAAACCCAAGATTAAAGAAATATTACAGACACGAACCTGCGATAAAAAGTACGTAAAAATATGATCCTAACCAAAAAAAAATGATTTTTAAAGCAATTGCATGCAATCTTAAATTTTTTAGATTAAATACCTCATCATAGGAAAATTTTATTTTAATTTTCATATGCGCACACTTGCACGAACCCATGTTTATGCCATACCTATATTGCACATAAAGATCTCTGTAGATTTGAAATCTTGGTGAGGGGTAGATGGAGTTGGTTTGGGCATGCTCTTCGCATTCCTCATGAGAGATTAGTTCACTATTGATTTAACTGGGATCCACCAGATACGAGAAGAGTTGGAAGACAAAGGCCTATATGGCTGGGTACTATGAAGCGCGAAGTAGATGATGATGAATGGAGAGGTGTTGAATTAAAAGCTCAAGATGGAGACGACTGGCGAAAACTAACCGAGTCCTTTTGCGTCAGTAGGAATAGGAAGAGATTGTATATGTGTGTATATATATATATATATATATATACATATATATATACATATACATACAGTACATATATATATATATATATATACAGTGTGTCTGTATGTGTGCAGTATATACAATTATGTTTGCACACACACACGCACACATATATATATATATATATATATGAAAAACTTTCTGATTGATGTACAGACAAACATTTAGATATAAACATATGTTTTCAGACGCAGCACACTCATTAAATCTCACAAGAATCATTAGTTGAGAATTACCTAAGGTTTTTTTTTTTTTTTTCGATAAGAAAATATCCTGTCGAAGCGCCCTCTGTCTGGCATATAACCAATCGGAAGATGGATGACCCTCGGAAGGGCGAAAAAAAAAGTGCCTGGTGAAGGATTTTAGGAGAGGCTATTCCAACGCGTAAGAAATCAACGGGGGGGGGGGGGGGGTTAGTGTGTCCTTTATCTATGGAAGAAAAGGGAAAAAGTGGTGCTAATGACCGTTTCTTTGAGGGGGCGATAAATCTATTAATGTTTCTCAGTAGTTTTTTTTTTTTTTTTTTTTTTTTTTTTTTGAAGAGAATATGTGGTTTTTCGGTGTCTATGGACCGAGTCGAATTGGGTTGAGTATGTTTGTAGGGATTGTAGGTTTTCATTACCGATGGCTTTTCATGTTTGATTGGGTCAAGATTTTATGTACTTCATGTGTCCTGATTTTGATGTCTCACTTGTAAGAAAATTTTCTGCAAACACGCACACATATACATTAATATATATATATATATATATATATAATTTATATATATATATATATATATATAATATATATATATATATATATATATAATTTATATATATATATATATATATATATCCAGGCTTGAGGAGCAACTGATCTCTCATAAGTTTTCAACATCATGGCAGTGCCTTATTTTTTCGGAGTCACTCTCTGTCTTAGGAAAAGGCTAACTGTGGAAGTATGTATATATATATATATATATATATGTATATATATATGCGTGAATGTTTGTGTGTATACTTACAACGTACATATCATTTTGTGTCCTCTTAGGGCCAGGTTCTCTCTCTCTCTCTCTCTCTCTCTCTCTCTCTCTCTCTAAAGCTGAGATATTTTTGTATCAGATTTACTTAGTTTTTGCAAGTCAACAAACAAACAATTCAAATGTCTTACGTATATATGCATATCTTTTTCTTTTGCATTTACATGATGGTCTTGAGTTCCTTAAGAGACCGCAGTTTATGTAAATAAGAGAGAGAGAGAGAGAGAGAGAGAGAGAGAGAGGAGAGAGAGAGAGAGAGCTCTTCTGAGGAACAATGGCAGGTGAAAAACATGTTTTGGTCGCGTTGACAGAGTGGGACCGGATATTGCTGCTCCCGCAAAAGTTAGATTGCATTTGAAAGTTTAGTCAGAAGAACTTTTTTTCTGGGGAGGGGAGATGCGTATGTACGATTGTGTTTCTATATTGGGTATTTGATAGTGTAATCGAACATACGTAGTCTCTTCATTATTATTATTGTTATTAATCATTTTTATTACTACTACTACTACTACTACTACTACTACTACTACTACTACTTGCTAAGCTACAACACTAGCTGGAAAAGCAAGATGCTCTAAGCCCAAGGGCTCCAATAGGGAAAAATAGCCCAGTGAGGAAAGGAAATTAAGGAAATGAATATACGATGAGGAATAATGAACAACTAAAATAAGATATTTTGAAAAGAAAGAAATATTTCATATCAGCTTACCTGTGCCAGTAAGGGTTAAATTTTTTTTTTGGTCAAAGATTGCTCATCTATTTGTATTCTTAACCGTCCCAAGAAGATGGTTATTGTATGTTAAATTGTTTGGAAATCCTCTTCATGTAGTTTAACGTAATTGTATTTCAATTCATGGCGACGGGGAATAATGTGAAACACAACTGGCATTTAAAACTGTAAATACGAACGAACGGGAAAATTCTTAATGTTAAACTTGAAAGTGTTGCTGGTGTCCCTGATGGAGAGGAGAGGCCTATGGGCATTTCATTACTATTATTATTAGAAAGTGAACGAGACGGACATGGATTCGACTGCTCAAGGCAAGGCCAGACACTGCAATGAAGAGCATAACAAATTGACAATACGTCTTCGAATAGAAAAGTCTGACTGCTGCAATTGTACATCAAGTAGGAGAGCGTCGATGGAGTTCAAAATGTTTGACTATTGAAAGCTGTCTCCTTATCTTTGCCCTCTCCGTACGTGCCGTGGAAGCAATGCCGCGTATTTTAGACGTCTCAGTTCACCTAGATAGGATTGGTGGTAGCAGAGCTAGCATTCAGGGAAGTTTTTTTTATTTATTTTTTTTTCTCGCTGCGTTACGTATGTAAGGTTTTTTTTTTTTTTTTTTTTTTTTTTTTTTTTTTTTTTTTAATCAAGTCTGGTTAGCTAGCATTCAGGGAAGGTTTTTTTTTTCCGCTGCGTTACGTGTGTAAGGGATTTTTTTTTTTTTTTTTGTATCAAGTCTGGTTAGCAAGTGATTTAAATTTTGCAATTAATTTTCGATTCGTACTAAAGCCAAACATAGCCAGAAGGGTCATGATCTGCGGTCGATAAGAGCATTAAGGAAATATGATACGAGTAACACCAAACGATAAATAATTCCCTGCGTCTCAGATTTACTGTTTTTGCACTGATAGTGAATCTCGTTATTTGCGAGAACGATTTTTTTAATTGGTTTTCTTTAAAGTTCAGGATTATTTAAATGCACAAAATGATACATACAAAATATTTGGTTTCTTACCATTTAAACACGAATTGTGGTGACCCGGTTTTCTTTCTTCGTGCAAAACAATCTACTTCCTCAGAGGTATGAGATATCTCTAGATCTTAGATAGGTAAATATCTAGTCATTTCTTTGGCATTATAGTTTTGTGTATTATTATTATTATTATTATTATTATCATTATTATTATTATTATTATTATTATTATTATTATTATTAATTGCTAAGCTACAATCCTAGTTGGAAAAGCAGGATGCTATAAGCCGCTCCAACAGCGAAAATAGCCGAGGAAAGGAAACAAGGAAAGATAAAATATATTAAGAGTAACAATGTTAAAAGTGTAAGGACCAAGGATCAGATGTAGCAAATTTTCTGAACTTATTTAGTCGCCCGTGATGGCCATGAATGTCATCATTTAAGTAACCATGAATTTTATGTTCCACCTGTTATGGCCTACATTTTGTCGTGGTATAAGAACTGCCAGTCACTAATCTGCATTACGTCATGTTTTGCATGAAGTCATCACACCTGTTTTTTTTATATCAGTCGTCGTTATCCTTATTTTTATTGCAGATGGATTTCTCTCTCTCTCTCTCTCTCTCTCTCTCTCTCTCTCTCACACACACATTATTTTGGACCTTCGAATTGTTTTAGTATGATTTGATTTTAATCCACTCAAAATAAAACAATTTTCCCAAATTTAGAGCCCAGGCTAGTTACAAAGAGAGAGAGAGAGAGAGAGAGAGAGAGAGAGAGAGAGAGAGATTTTGATAGATTGATTTGAGGTCAGGATGCCAGAAAACCTCAAATCAATCAATCAAAATCTCTCTCTCTCTCTCTCTCTCTCTCTCTCTCTCTCTCTCACACACAAATTATTTTGGGCATTTGGATTGTTTTAGAATGATCGGATATTACTCCTCTCAAAACAAAACAATTTTCCCAAATGTATTGAGAGAGAGAGAGAGAGAGAGAGAGAGAGAGAGAGAGATTTTGATAGATTGATTTGAGGTCAGGATGCCAGAAAACCTCAAATCAATCAATCAAAATCTCTCTCTCTCTCTCTCTCTCTCTCTCTCTCTCTGTAGCTGGCCTGAGCTCTAATATCAGTAAAATTATGTGATTTTTTTAAAAACAGTAATTCTGTTTTTGCAGTTAATCAGTATCTGATCATTCCAAAACAATTTAGAGGGCCAAAATAATTTGTGATTTTATTTTACCGTACACTGTTTCTTCTGGATCTAATTATGAGAAATTAATTCAAGGTCTGAAATAATCTTGTGATTACATTTCACCACTCAGTGGGATTTCAGGATTTATAAATAAATGTAATTTCAGTGCTTTTACTCTGAATTACATTTCACAACTTTGTATATTCGGGATTATGCCTTGAGAAAATAATTCAGGTTATAAGATAATTTTGTGAGGACATTTTACTGATTGTTTATTCTAGATAAAAGCCTGAAAGAAAAATCTTAATTATAAGATAATTATGAGGTTGCAAATCACTGCACTTATTATATCCAATCTTAATTTTTTTTATAATATTGGCTGTTTTTTTTTAACACTTTCGTGACTCATTGACACTTGATTTACACCACCTTACATATTTAGGGTTGTGGTGGCCGAGGTGGTAACGTCCCTGGCTGGTGAACGTCAGACTGGGGTTCGAGTCCTGCTCAAACTCGTTAGTTCCTCTGGTCGCTGCATCGTTACCCCTAGCACGGTCCTAGCACTGGAGCTTATTATTATTAATTGCTAAGCTACAACCCTAGTTGGAAAAGGAGAATGCTATAAGCCCAGGGGCTCCAACAGGGAAAATAGCCCAGTGAGGAAAAGAGACAAAAACATGAAATATCTCAAGAACAGCAACAGTAAAGTACATATTTCGTATATAAAGTATAAAAACTTTAACAAAACAAAAGGAAGAGAAATAAAATCGAATAGTGTGCCCGAGTGTACCCTCAAGCAAGAGAACTCTAACCCAGGATAGTTATTCCAACATTCATTCACACAACGTACATTGCCACGGCATTACAATCATATATTTCTTAGTTTTTATTCATATCTTCCAGGGATGTTGTTTTGCTTAATGGGTTCCAATGTGGAAGAAATATCTCCATTGTAGGAAAGGTATTCCCTCACTGTCTAGACTTACAAGTATGTCAATGCTCCCATTTGTCAGATTACAGACGTTTGATTCAGATGGCGTTATATTTAGCTCAATAATCGATGCATACAAAAGAATTGACCGGTTTAAAATGACTCTCTCTCTCTCTCTCTCTCTCTCTCTCTCTCTCTCTCTCTTTATATATATATATATATATATATACATATATAAATCTATATATATATATATATATGTGTATATATATATATATATATATAAATCTATCTATATATATATATATATATATTGATAGATAGATATATATATATATATATATACATATACTGCCGCAACTACTCCACTGCAATACAAAGTACTCTGAAAAGGTTGTGGTAGCCGATATGGTAACGTCCCTGACTGGTGAACGCCAGACAAGGGTTCGAGTCCCTCTCAAACTCGATAGTTTCTTTGGTTCCTGCAACCTCACCATCCTTGTGAGCTAAGGATGGGGGTGAGGGAGCCTATAGATCTATCTGCTGAGTCATCAGCAGCCATTGCCTTGCCCTCCTTGGTCCTTGCTTGGATGGAGAGGGGCTTGGGCGCGTATTATATGTATGTATAGTCAGTCTCTATGGCATTGTCCTGCTTATGAATAGTATATATTGGCATATATTTTGTTTATAAATTGTTAAATATGTATATTATATTGTGTAGTATACATTATTTATTGAAGGGTATTCTTTTGATTAATTTGGGATGGGGTTCCAAGCCCTCTGCCTATCTCTACCCTTTACTATCAGGTATGCAATTAATCCCCTGGGTCAATAGGTCTACAGTTGTATTTATTAGAACGCGCCTAAATCATTCCGCCCTCGCCGGGTTTCGAACCCAAACCCTATGGTTGTTATTATAACATGAATATCACCATTCTTATTAATTGAATTAAATGTTAGACGCAAAGCTTCCTCAAGAGGATCAAATATATTATTTCGGTTTGTGTGGAAATCAAGGATTCTCTGCTGAAATTGAATCAACCTCGGGATCTTTCCCATCCGTGGTTTCTGAAGTGCGTTTTCCAATGGAGGGAAGGGGGGGGGGTTGTACCTTAGAATTGGAGGGGTGTGGGTAGTCCGTTTCCCTCCCCCCCCCCCCCTTTGCTTTGATGATCAAAGGGTGAGGGAGGCTTAGCGGACAAAGGCAGTGCCTGAATCCCTCCCGGTATCACTTGATTAAAGTCTGCGTGGATTCAGGGTAAGTGTAATTGCAGTGCCAAGGTATCAAAGCAGGAAATCCGCCAGATCTGCTTGCAAGGTTGCAAAGTGCCAGCCCTGTTGCCTTATTCATTTGGTCGCTATTTCTTGGGATTTGTGTGTGTCTCTCTCTCTCTCTTTGTTTTATTATCTTGTTATTCATTGGAGAGAGAGAGAGAGAGAGAGAGAGAGAGAGAGAGAGAGAGAGAGAAAATAGGGGGGGTTGAAATTGATGGACTGTACCTTGTGAGTGGAAGAATTTAGGAGTTCGTCGTTAAATTGACCACATGGAAAAGATTGCAAAAACTTTTCTTTTTTTCTTTTTAAGTAAAAATGAAGGACAAATAATGTTTATTTCCTTTCTAATAATGTAGATTGAAAATATGATTTCAATAAACTTTTCGGAAATTCAAAATAAAAGGTAATTCATAATTTGTTCATTATACGAGGAGTATTTTTATAATCGCTTTTCTGAAAAAAATGGAAGCCAATATGTGTTCCATTTGCAAGTAAATTATTTTTATCCCGTAGAGTTTTAAAATAGTTGAAATGGTATTAGTAAACAAAAAGACTTTCTGTGTAGGAATTGCATGCAAGCAGTGTAAGCGTGCATGCCTTTGCCTGTGTTTTGACTTATCTTTTCAAAGGAAGCACAAGCACTTAATAAATTGGATGCCATTGTTCTTATTTTAGCGTGCGAACGACTCTGTTAACTTAGGTCATAAGCGATTACAATAACCATTAAACAATGCCTTTTTATTTATTTTGTTTATATATATATATATATATATTCATTTATTAATTTTTCTTATATATGAATTGTCTTGTCTTTATATTTTCTTTTCATTGTATTTTTGTTGAAATTGTTACATTGATCCAATGCCTGTTTTATTTATTTTGTTTATATTTATTCATTTATTAATTTTTCTTATATATGAATTGTCTCGTTTTTATATTTTCTTTTCATTGTATTTCTGTTGAAATTGTTGCATTGATTTAATGCCTTTTTTTAATCATTTTGTTTATGTATTTATTTATTTATTAATTTATCTTATTTATGGACTGTCTCGTTATTATATTTTCTTTTCCTTGTATTTCTATTGAAATTGTTCCATTGATAGTTTATGATAAATATGATTTATTTATTAATTGATTAGCCTTTTTTCATTATTTGATGAGATACTTCTTTGCCTGTTCATTATTTTTTCAAGGAATATATATTTTTAAAGGGAAAAAAATGGATTTACTTTATCAATTAACTTTGTTGCCTAGCGTACAAATAAAATTTCTTTTAGGAGACATGTCGAGAAAAATCATATCTTTTACTAAGTTTGCGGACAGAAATCTCTCTCTCTCTCTCTCTCTCTCTCTCTCTCTCTGTTTTTGTGAGGAATAAGATTTGTGGTTGTTGACGGTTTTTTTCTACTTTTGTCAGTAATAAAGTTTTTGTGGGAAGAGACACTCTCTCTCTCTCTCTCTCTCTCTCTCTCTCTCTCTGTCGTTGAGAAAGGTCAGTATATGTCTCTTTTAACTTGAGATCATTACGACGTTTCGCCTTCGCTTTACTTTTATCGGATTATGATGGGTTTAGGCAAGTAGATGAGATTTTATTTCTTAGATTTGCTTGAAGCCTATTTGATATTTCGACTAATTAGATTAATTATTCTTATTTCGTTTACTTATTTTTAAGCCGAGACTATTGTTTATTTTTATTTCGTTTACTTATTTTTAAGCCGAGACTATTGTTTATTTTTATTTCGTTTACTTATTTTTGAGCCGAGATTATTGTTTATTTTTATTTCGTTTACTTATTTTTAAGCCGAGATTATTGTTTATTTTTATTTCGTTTACTTATTTTTAAGCCGAGACTATTGTTTATTTTTATTTCGTTTACTTATTTTTGAGCCCGGATTATAATTTTTTACTTCACTTTTAAGTCAGGATTTTCAATTTATTTATTGTTATTTCGTTTACTTATTTTGTGTCCGGACTGTTATTTTCTAGCTCAGAGTATTTTAGTTGTTAGGTCATGTGATTTCGAATGATTTATACTTGCATTTGTCAACAAATTGGGTGATTATGAGTTGATATTTTCAAGTGATTCTAACATGCGCTTTTAATTTGATTAGGCACAGGACATTCACATAGGGTTTCTCAACTATTTAGAAATATATTTTCTTATATTAATTTGAAAGGATTTTATGAGTTTCAAGAGATATGTTAAATATTGCCATTATTATCTTTACTGATTATCTGTCAGTTTTCGTACGTGATCTCGTACGATGCTGTTACGTGATCTTCAATAAGTGTATCGCATAAATACTTATGATTATTTTTGCACATAATTTTATTTAATAGAATCGGGTGATACCCGGTAAAAACTGTGACGGTTTATTTTTTTAACTGTCTACTGATTTTTTTTTTTAATGATCGGCTATATCACTCTACAGTTTCCTGTTCTAGAATATTTTAATTGTTCATCACTTCTGCAGTAATTTATTTATGTGATTTCCTCACTGGGCTATTTTCCCTTTTGGAGCTTTTGGGCTTTTAGTATCATGCTTTTTCAGGTAAGGGTTGTAGCTTAGCAAGTAATAATTGTAATATTATTATTATTATTATTATTATTATTATTATTATTATTATTATTATTATTATTACTTGCTAAGCTACAACCCTATTAGGAAAAGCAGGATGCTTTAAACCCAGAGGCTCCAACAGGGAAAATAGCCCAGTGAGGAAAGGAAACAAGGAAATAAGAGAAGTAATTAACAATTAAAATAGAATATTTAAAGAACAGTAACAACAACGAAATAAATATTGAAATAAATAAATAATAATGATGATAATAGTAATAATAATAATAATAATAATAATAATAATATTAATAATATACTGTAGGACAGTGTAGGTAGTAACAACACTTGCCATACAGCTGAAAAACCAAAGTGGAATATCTCTGGACATTTTTGCAACAATTTTATTTTGGGATTTGGTTATTAGCCATACACCAGCTCCAGTGATGATCAAGAGACGTATGTGCTGATGTTTCTGGTATATCTTGGAGGTCACTCATTCAGGTGCTTGACTAAACTGCTTGACAGAACAGGGATAGCATGGGAAAGGAACAGGAATTTTGGGAAGATTTTTTACTTTTTTCTTAGCATAAAAAGTATAAACATTTTTAATATTACTATATATATATATATATATATATATCTCATAAATATCTAAAAACATATTTCTCTTAAATCGATGCCAAGAATTCAACAAGTAATAAAACTAACCGGCTTTGTTTGATTAAGAAATCTTATAATGTGTACTTCATTGGTGTATTTATCCACACACAAATATAAATACATACATACATACATACATACACACACAAACACACACACACACATATATATATATGTGTGTGTGTGTTTGTGTGTGTACGTATGTATGTATGTATGTATTCATATTTGTGTGTGGATAAATACACCAATGAAGTACACATTATAAGATTTCTTAATTAAACAAAGCCGGTTAGTTTTATTTCTTGTTGAATTCTTGGCATCGATTTAAGAGTAATATGTTTTAGATATTTATGAGATATAAACGTAGCAGTGTTTTCTCCATATATGACGATTAGCACACTCATGCTTCCCTAATTAATTCATAGGGAATATATTTTATAACTAAACTGTGAAATAAGTTGAAGGTTTCTGAATGTTTTAAATTAACTTAATTTTTCCAAAATCAAAGACTTAATTTTACTCATCAAAAATTAGTTTCCTGACGTAACTCATTATAATTACTTTCGTAATTAGTTAAAATTGAATTTCCTAAATCAAGAAAGGTCTAATATAACCAATTTTAGGGTTGGAATCTCTCTTGTCTCAGTCTGATCATGGCTTCATCATTATTTTTTTCTCTGTGGAAATGGAAGGGGCGGTGCCAGATAAATGTGTCCCAAAGGACAGTTGGACCTTTTTCTATTTCACGGTGAAATTAGGGAGGACACTTTTGATGTCGAAAGGTTAATGATTCTAACCGTTTCTTATCAATTGAGTTTTTTTAATAGGTCTGTTTAAGGAATATATTGCATCCTTTTGAAAAGTTGGAATTTCATTCCTATGTGGAGTTTTGTCTTATTTGACAGTGTGGGCTAATGGTAACTTTTTCTAACAATAGGGGGTTTTATATTTCATCTAAATTAATGTTATGCACAAAGCTAGCTTTGTTCTGTAGTACTGTAACTCCACCATTCTACAATCCTTCTGCAATTACACACACACACACACACACACATATATATATATATATATATATATTTATATACTTATATATAAATATATATATATATATATATATACATATATGTATATTTATATATGTATTATATATGAATGTATATATGTATATATAATATATACATATATACTCTATATACTTATGTATTATATATATAATATATATATATATATATATATATATTATAATATATATAAATATATTTATATATATATATGCGTGTGTGTACAGTTGGACTCAGGAATTTCTGGTACATCTCACTCTGAGGAAGTGCACCTTTTTACACACTAAATATGAAGAGAGGTCCTGTGTGTAGTTCCACCTACCACTTGCGTCCTCTCTCCCCACAGTTGCTGTTTAGTTACTGTCCTCACAGTAAGGGTGTGACAGGGTGCATTTCCTCATAACGAAGAGGGAGAGGAGTTCTTGTGTCTAACTGTACATACACTTATATATACTGCATATATAAGTTTTATATTTGTTTGTAGATAGATAGATATATTATTTTATTATTATTTCATAAATTAGCTTCAAAGCTCATATATTTTCGTATTTTTTCTATTATCCAAAAATCGAAATTGGCGACTAGATTAACTTAGCAAATTTTTTAACTCGAGGTTGTCAGTGAAAATAGTCTTTTTGATACAAATCAGTTAATCATGGGTTATTCGGTGTTATGTTTAAAGAATAGTAGAACTTTAAAAGTATCTACTGTACATACAGATTCCACACTTCAGCCCCTTTAAAAAGTGGGTCTATGGATATATTCTTTTTTTTTTTTTTTTTTTTTTGGTTTCGACTATTCAGGGCCGTTGATTTGCCACAACCTTTAAAAAAGAAGTATTTCTTCCGGCTGTGAGCTAATTACTGTAATTAAGAAATGACTTCATATTATTTTGTTATTATGGCAATATTGGCAATAATTGTTTACTTTTGAGGAAAGTTACTAATATTATCACATTGAAGGAAATGAACCAATTAAGGGATTGATTGCTTTGGCGGAGGTTTGCGATCTCTGAATTACCTTGTTTTTTCGTTGGTATTGAGCAAGGAATAAAAAAGAAAGGAGGAAAAAAAAAACAAGAGATGAATAAGTAACATCACAGAAAAAAAGCGAAAAATAGCCTTTAAAAAAAAGCCCTGATACAGAGGTTTTACAGTAAGATTAAAACAAGAAAAATATAAAAAAAAAAGATTTCCGGCAACTGAAACATCCGGGACTCGCTGCTGTCAGGTGGACCAATTATATTGTTCAGGTTCGTGTCCTTGCCGGCGTGAGATCGAGCACTGTTGTTATTTAATTGAATACTACATACATTAATTAGTAAAATGGCCAAGATGGAGCGAAGATGTATGACCTTGGCCTTGACGTCATAACAACGAGTGCATTATGACTCTCTCTCTCTCTCTCTCTCTCTCTCTCTCTCTCTCTCGCTGTTAGTAGGCATTCATGCAGTGATGTGCCAAAACTTTTCAATATTAAGCTAATAAATGCACAGTTATTTTTTTTGGTATTTCTGCGATCCATTGCCACTTGCATTTTTTATTTACTTTGTGAGATTATACTAAATTCTATTTGTGTCTCAAGATATTCCAATAGCGTCAATTTTACTCTGAGAAAGACGTACGAGTGGTGTTTCTGCACCTTGGTTATCCTAGAAGGTAGTGTAAAAAGTTGGAATTTGGCTAAGTTGAAAGAGTGAGAAAGCTAGCTAGACAGGAAGATAGTAAAGATAAAGAACGAAAAGTAGAAACAATAGATTTAAGGAAATGGGAGATAGAACAGGGTGCGATATATTTGGAATCTGGGAGGGGGTGCCTCTAAAAAAAAATAACTAACGCTTGTAGAAAGCCGCTCTAAAAAAAAAAAAAAAAAAAAAAAACCACGTAAAACGCTGTATGATTAAAAAAAAAAAACACACACACACACGTAAAATGCTGCATGATTTGTACACCATAGGAGGTGCTTTCCTAAGAGGGACTGAGATATTGAACGCACAGCTTGATTTAATGTATTCACGACTTGTCCTTCCTATCATCGAGAATGGTGGCGCACTTTCTTATAACGAGATACGTCATCGGGTCGCCGAGCAATTTTTGAATGACCTTTTCATTCATCATGGCCGAATTCCTTTCTTATTCGAGTGAGGCTTCAGGGACGGATTCTTTTATTAATATCAACTTGACATGGTACACTTCGTTTCATCAATTTCGGAGACGCCAGTGTACCGAAATTAATGAAGTCACCTGTACCATTCGTCTTAACTGCAATCATTTCATTCAGTTGGGATGAGTATTTGAAAAGAGTTTCGTTCTTTGATTGGTTTTCGTATTTGATTGAGGTTTTTTTTCCAAATTTGAGTTCGAGTGATGATGATTCCCCACCTTGGAATCTATTTTTGTATTCGTGGTTATTTTTGCCTGTGTGGTTATTTTTGCATGTGTGGTTATTGACATGAATTTAAAAATAGATACAATTTTTTCAGATGTGTATATTTATGCGTGCCGGATTTGGTTAATACCGTCGTGTGAATAGGATGTTTAAGAGTGTTATACAATTTTTTAGGGTTGGCTATATGAATTTAAACTGCATCATCAGTATGTTATGTATCAATATACCTCTGCCTAAATTGATTTCGAAAAAAAACTTATGATAATTTATGAAAGCTTTATCTAATTTCCTTGACTCTGGTTGGATTCTGATTTTTTGAAGAAGCAATGAATGAAGACACGGTTAATTTTATCCTTGTCTTTATTTCCTATCCTATTCCTTTTTACTGACACCCAATTCTTGTTTTACTTATCCGTCCCTAGTTCAGTTTTTAAGTTTATCTTTTTAGTTCACTTTTCCTCCTGTTATTAGTTTTTTCCCTTCCCTATTTCATCTTCATATAATATTATCCTTTATCCTGTTATTTCTTCTTTCCTTGCATTGAGTCCTTTGGCTAGACTGTACTATATTG
Organism: Palaemon carinicauda; assembly: GCF_036898095.1. Lineage (NCBI taxonomy): Eukaryota > Metazoa > Arthropoda > Malacostraca > Decapoda > Palaemonidae > Palaemon > Palaemon carinicauda. The sequence continues at coordinate 109,912,855 of NC_090745.1, read as the reverse complement.
GATCCATCTCTCTGGTCATGGCTTATTTTTCCATTGCCTACACATACACCAAATAGTGTGGCCTGTTCTTTCCCCATTCTCCTCTGTCCTCATACACTTGGAGAGGTTAACTAGTGCACTGTTATTGTAATTTGACTACTTTCCTTTTAGTAAAGATAGAATAAACTCTAGCTATGGCAAACAGCTCTATAAAATTAAACCATTGTTCTCTAGTCTTGGGTAATGCCATAGCCTCTGTACCGTGGTCTTCTACTGTCTTTGGGTAACAGTTCTCTTGCTTGAGGGTACACTCTGGCACACTTTTCTATCGTATTTCAATTTCTCTAGTTTTTTCAAGCTTTTATAGTTTATATATTATGAAAGATCTATTTTAATATTGTTGCTGTTCTTAAAATATTGTATATTGTTCACTACTTCTCTTATAGTTTATTTATTTCCTTATTTCCTTTCCTCACTGGACTATTTTCCCTATTGGAGCCCATGGGCTTATAGCATCTTGCTTTTCCAACTAGTGCTGTAACTTGGCAAGTAATGATGATGATGATAATAATAATAATAATAATAATAATAATAATAATAATAATAATAATAATCATGTAATTTTAGTTTTGGAAATTTGGTGATGGTGTTGAGTGGATGGAAAGAGAAGATACAGCCAACCTCTTTCATTATGAGATTTATATTATATAGCAGACATTCTTTTGTACATGGATTTTAGGGGATGCACGTGTGTTAGAGAGAGAGAGAGAGAGAGAGAGAGAGAGAGAGAGAGAGAGAGAGGTTGTTCCGAGAAAGATGAAGCCTCTTCTCTCCTCATGTGTAGATCTTTGACTATTGATTTCTAGTGGCAGTCGGCTATCATTAGTATTGAACAGCTATTGAACTGGGTCACTATTAAAGACAATCTCTCTCTCTCTCTCTCTCTCTCTCTCTCTCTCTCTCTCCTAATTGAACCTCTATTCATTTATCGAAACCTTGATAAATGGGGAAACAATGGTTCTTTGTTCCATTTATTTTGTATTCCGTCACAAGTCTTGAGACTTTGTCGCTAGCACTGGACAGGCAAGGTTTGCTGCGTGCAGGGTTTAAACTTTTAAGGTAATTACCTTAGTTTGAGGTCATTTTCATGGTTTCAAGGTAATTTTAAGGTAATTCTAACGTAATTTCTGTTTTTGCTAGTTTCAAATTTAAGGAAATTTGAAAAATATTAAGGTAATCTAAGGTAAAATGCAGCATTTAAGGTAATGGCTACATGCTAAAAAGCAGCATTTAAGGTAATGGCTACATGCTAAAAAGCAGCATTTAAGGTAATGGCTACATGCTAAAAAGCAGCATTTAAGGTAATGGCTACATGCTCAAGTTTATTCCCTGGCTGCGTGTTCAATTGAAGAACTTCTTACCCATTCAGGAGCCTTACTTTTACTGTCAACCCCTCCCTTCGATTTTGGTTTTACTTGAATGCATTAACTCGTCGGCTAATAGTGTTTGCTCAAAACTGTCTTGTAATTGACTTTGCCAGTGGGGATTCAATTTGCTTTTTGAATGAGCTTGTTTTTACCCTTATGTTTAAATTCTTTTACATTTTGTCATTTTTCTTATGAGTCTTCTTATATCGAAATTTTCTTTTTTTCTGTCAGAGAAATGTGTTATGCGGTTTCTATCCCCTTTTGATGATTGGATTATTATCTTTTTTTATTAATTTTAACTTTTCATTACTAGACGTGTACCGAATGATTTTATCTTTCATATATCGTAAAATTTTATTCTAACAAAACTTCATAAGTTGAATCTTTATTCCTCTATGCAATAACCCTCTCACATAAAAACATATTTTAAATGGAAAAATATTTTATTGTGTTTTATACTTAAATATTTGTTTTGGTCCAAGATAACTAAGTCGGTTTGATTATCATAACCCCTCCGAAGTCGATACATATTTTGTATATTACTGGTTTCCTCGAAATAATCCAAGAATTTTCTGACATTGACGATGGTAGTAGTTCCCAATTTATATGGAAGGGTGCTTCCTGTGATATAGGGTTCTCCCGCTTATGTTGAGACCCTTTGGATGTAGGGTTCTCTAGGGATGTAGGTCGCCCTCGGGAGGGGTCCCCAGGTAGCAGCGAACTCCTTTAGATAAAGCTGTCATCCGTCACCGATAGTTGAAGTGTATTTCCAATCCCCATTGCGTCATCTTACCCTTCTCCCCCCTTTATTTCTTCATTTCCCCCCCCCTCTCCCCCAAAAAATTCCCTCTCCATCCTCTCATCGCTCCCAACTCTCTCTTCAAAGCTTTTGCATCTACACGTGGGGAGAGAGAGAGAGAGAGAGAGAGAGAGAGAGAGAGAGAGAGAAATGTGCGCTGAATGACCGACACCACCTGACTAATTAGTTTTTATTTTGTTCATGTTTTCATTTTGTATTATTACTGTTGAAATGTTTTTTTTATATGGTGTAATGCTGGCCTTTATTCAGGATAAAATATCAAGCGCTTCCTTTTCCCGTTTGTTTGTTTTCATGTCCGGTTGTATATCTACAAAGTGTCTAAAATCCGTTCATTCATTATCCGTTGACGGAGGTATGCGTTCCATTTAGTGCTTTTGTAAAAATGTGTCGTGTCCTGAATACAAAATGGTTTGATACAGTTTGCGTCATTGATTCCGGTACACTTAGAAACTAAGTATACGTGACCTGACAAATGTACAATGTAGCAGGTAACGCTGGGTTTAGAAAAAGTGAAACTGTTGGCAACACTTCCTGTAAAAGAAAGTATCTAAGCTTGTAAACGCATGATCAAAGCATTTTCATTAATATTACGAATTGTTGTTAAGCAAATAGCATTATTTTTCTATACAGTCATTTGTACAGTTAATAAAAATGCTTTTGATCACCTGTTTATGTTTAGAGACTATTTTACATTACAGGTAGCGTTGCCAACAGTTTCTTTTCTTTCTAAATCTAAACACAGCTTTACCTGCTACATTGTACAGCTGTCAGGACACGTCTACTTAGCTTCCCGTGGAGTGTACCAGAATTAATGAAACCAATTGCACATAATACTTTATGCTTTAGGAATGTGTGCGTGAGGTGGCATTGAGTGTAAATCTGCAATATTAAGAACATATCTGTGGAAAGATTTACTTGCGCTCCAATATCACACTCATTTGTTTGTTCATGGCTTCACTATGGCTTATTACCGCTCGTACCAGACCCCTTCTTGACCATACGTTTGCGGAGTTTTACATTAGTTATTTCATTACGTTTGGCCTCTAGAGGAGAATTAAGGCTCTCTTTCATCTCATGGGTCCTATCTCTAGTAATCTTCTCATTGCCTTCCAGTAATGATCTCTTTAATATTCATATATACTTCCGTGCATGGTCTTATACTGAAGATCCATTTATTATTATTATTATTATTATTATTATTATTATTATTATTATTATTATTACCTCCGCTAACGAATTTGGGAAGAGATTAGGTTTTCGTCCCCGTTTGTCTGTATGTTTCTGAACAACTTCCTGGCCACAATTTTACTTACAAAGTAGTGAAGCCTTCAGGGATTAATTGTTAATGTTGAGACGTGGAAGCGATTCGATTTTGAAACTCCTAGGTCAAAGGTCAAGGTCAAGGTCGAGTAAAAGGTCAACCGAATTAATCCTAACCTTAACTCCAAGTTCGCACATGGTTGTCACACAGACATCAAATACGCCTACGGTCTCAATTGATTCTGGAAAAGACAAGATGGTTTCGAGAAATAAGCTACCGTTGCGGAGGTCTGCACTCTCTGAGTGTTGTTCTATTTATTGTTATTATTATTGTTATTATTATTATTATTATTATTATTATTATTATTAGTCGTAGTAGTAGTAGTAGAATTCATTCTATTGGTGTGAATGAAAAACATTGATAGGAAACCTTAAATAGTCTTAGTATAGAACATAAATTATTCATCTGGATTGTCTCTTAAGTATTCTGGTCCGAGCCAAACGTCGTAAATACCTGGACAAAGTCCAAGATAACTCAACAGGTCGTCGTCTTTTAAAAGACATTCGAGAAGTTAATCTCCCAAAATAGAATGTAATTTTCAAAGTTTTTTTTTTTTTTTTTTTTTTTTTTTTTTTTTTTCTGGTGTAATCTGTATTTGAACAAGTTTTATTTAGTTTTAAGGTATGGATATTCTCTATTAGATACGTTGAGAGTCGAAGGAGATTTGATAAGTAGGGCTTTAGGTAGCTAAGTAGTGTTTGATAAGGACGTCACATAAGTATATAATTAGTAAACAGAAAAGTAAAAGAAAAATATATTTCCTTAGGGATTGAATGTCAAATCAAAATTTGTGTTAGTTTCATTATTGTAAAAATGTCAGGAAGAAACTCTCTCTCTCTCTCTCTCTCTCTCTCTCTCTCTCTCTCTCTCTCTCTGGAGAGACTCGTATTAAGATTAAAACTATATAATAAAGCTGTGAATAGAACCAATATTGATCAGTTCATGAATGAATTAAAATGATTGACAGATTTTTCATTTATTTGCATCTTCATGTGTGTTCATTAGTATATTTTTTTATATTTGAGTTATTTTTAAACGTGTCTCCTTGAATAGAATAGTGAGTATCATATGGTAGCTCTATGTATATAATTCCATTAAACCCTACTACAGGTTTACATTTCAAAAAATTACTTAAAATTTATTTGGAACTGATAATTCTGAATTCATCAAGGCAATTAAATACTCTCTCTCTCTCTCTCTCTCTCTCTCTCTCTCTCTCTCTCTCCCCCCATTAGCTTTTCAAAAAAAGAGCGCCTTGCCTAGAAAAAAAAACCTTTCGAATATCTCACAGTCAAGAACTCCAACCTTTTCTTCGCATAAAGACGCTTGGCACGAAAAAGATTTCCTCACTTTTCTTTTGACTAAGAAGAAATGATCACATTGAAAGTTATAGAACGTCTCGTCAACTAATTAGGTTTAACACGGTTATTTATACTTTTTAAAGAGTGTCGAGAAGGGACTATAAAACTTCGCCTTTAATTTATCTGATGTTATCAGTGTGGGGTTTTTATTTGTAAAATTTTCCTCGTTTCCCTTTTTTCGCTGCTGTTGATTTCTTAATGTCTGGTAAAGTTATATTGCTCTCTTGTTTTGTTTGATTCTGCTTTCGAATTCCTTTCATTTTTGCCTTTTTTTTTTTTTGCACTTATTTTAAATTTTGCCCATTATTCTTTTATCCTCTACGTAAATTTCGTGTTATAGAATAGGTTATAAATTCACCTGTATCAATTTGATGCCGTCAAAGAACATTCCGTTGTTATTTTCTGAGCCAGACAGGTATTCTTAATACCTAAATTGTTTGGAATCACGTTTGTTAATTGAAAGACAAACAGGCTATCATTCACCGGAAAGAAAGGTAGTGTACTGCAAGGGTTTCATACTCATACATTGTAGCGATAATCTTTTTGTTATTTTATATGGGCGCTCTACACCCCTCTGTCAACGGAACTGGTTTGAGCTTATTGATCCGTTGGAGTTTTTGTGACCTTCTTACACTGAAACTGTTGAAATAAAGTTAGTCGCATATACGCCGTCTATCAGCTATCGCCTAACTGGTGATACTCACAGTAGGTAGGTGGATAGTGGTTCTTCTGTCAGTTGATGAACTCAAAAATGTGCTAACAACTAACTGTAAGAAGCGGTTTTTTTTTTTTTTTTTTTTTACACAACTCCACTTTTACTATTTTCCTTTGTTATATATATATATATATATATATATACATACATACATACATAAATATATATATATATACATACATACATAAATACAATATATATATATATACATACATACATACATACATACATAAATATATATATATAATATGTATATATATACACACACATACACCCATACGTATTTATTATATAAATCCGTTACCCCTCACAAAGGTTGGCTTGAAAAACAACACATCAAACAATACCTTATTCATGCTTTACGCGTCGATTCTTGGATGTTATTTTGTGAGGTAGTGGTTTCATTATATTAGCCGCTTCACTTTACCTACATGGAAGGTTCATTTTAGCATGCTGAACCCCTTACGGCGTAGGGGGTTCAGCTTGTTAAAATGAACCTACGCTATGCCATTTATCCCTTCCTTGCACTCATTGGCGTTTCTTGGAAAATAATTTATATAGGCTTATATATATATATATATATATATGTGTGTGTGTGTGTGTGTGTATGCGTAGCTTTCTCTTCAAATTTCAAATCTGGTTCTGCACATTAAATATCCGATGATATTGTTATCTGATTGCTGCTTTTTATTTAGATGGTATATCCGTATATCCATCTGGATAATAGAGCGAGTAATTAGTAGAGGTTTTGTTTCGGCAAGGGGGGAAAATTGTTTCTTTTCTTGAAATATTACGAAATTAGTCTCAAGATAGGTTAAATGTAGGTGTTGGCTGCCTTGAAACATGGCAATGTAATGCCTTAGAGTTTATATACAGTCTAAATATTACTATATTATTAAGATGAGAGAGAGAGAGAGAGAGGAGAGAGAGAGAGAGAGAAACAAGGAAAGTAATTCTATTATCACACGTAATTTATATAATTTACCAAATTCTGCTTGTACGTAAGAAATGGTTTAGTTAATTATTAATTACATTTACTTAAAATTTCTAAGGGTTTAGATTCTTTTTGAAACTTTGATAAAATCGAAACGATTGCTTGCTCCTAATCAGTTAGCCTTAAAGATTGTCGTGACCCATTGCCACTGTCAATGGACTGCTAAGGTGTATTACGCACTTCATTAAAGATTGACATTTTGGAAAGCAGGGCTGTCAAACCCCTTGTTCAACTCTCTTTTCTTGTCCATGCTTGAAAAGGATACTGTTGATAATGAAAGCACTTAGCAGTTGTTTATCTTCTAAATATCAACAGACAAACGAATAATGATTAGGATTATTTATAATCAGCAATTACTTACGGGTTACTTTTATACTTGTGTTGAGTCGTGAAAATAAAATTCTGTAACTTTTGTGAGGAAAATGAGATTCAGCTGTGATTTGTGAAGAAAGGAACCCTGAGGATCTTTGGCCTGACTGCTCCTCTTGAAGGATATCACTTTAACTGCTATCTGTATGATCATCCATTTGTTTATGCTTGATTTATTTTTAAATATTCGAACGATTGTAAATCGTTTGAAAAGTTCTGTATGCATTAAGTATGTGCTTATGTTTTTAAGGTCGTAATAATTAACTTTGTATTATATAAATATATCTGATAATCATTGCTATGGCTGTTCTTAGTGCCCTCCCCCATCCCCCCCTGTTCCAGTGCTAGTCCATATGTCCCAGATTTTATATTTTATTATCTTCATTTGCCAAGGCTGTTCTGAATGACATGCTTGTCTCAGTACTGAGCCTTATGTTCCTGATTTTATATTCCAATACTGGTCCATATGGCCCTTAAGTCACTTATTCATTATTCTGGGACCTGTCGCAACGTAGCGGAATTGCCTTCGTCTTCGAACTTGGCCTTTGTTTCCAAATACTCTATATTATTATTATTATTATTACTAGCTAAGCTACAACCCTAGTTGGAAAAGCAAGATGCTAGAAGCCCAAGGACTCGAACAGGGAAAAATAACCCAGTGAGGAAAGGAAATAGGGAAATAACTAAACGATATAAGAATTAATGAACAATTTAAATAAAATATTTAAAAATATTTCCCAAAATTAACATCAAAACAGATATTTCATATATAAACTATAAAATGACTTATGGCAGCCTGTTCAACATAAAAATATTTTGTGTAAGTTTGAACTTTTAGAAGTTCTACCGAATAAACTACCCGATTAGAATGAAAATTATTGATTTGATTTTGCCATTACTTTGGGTGGCATCGAACTGAAAACGTGATGGGGACCGTAGTCTTCTCACACTTGCGATCTCTAGCTGATATGGTACCACCTTGCAATCTCTTGTGTTTCCGTCTCGTCTGAAATTTATATATATATATATATAGAGAGAGAGAGAGAGAGAGAGAGAGAGAGAGAGAGAGAGAGAGAGAGAGGTGTATTTTACACCATTTCTTTTAAAGAGAATTACATAGAGATAATAGTATTAATAACAATTAATTCTTTTTCATATTTCAATTGGAATTATATGATGAGTATGCACTATTCATTTTAGAAATATTGCATTCTCAGCCTCATGGGTTTATATATTGTGTATCATATGGCATGTTGCCCTATATGGAAGAGCTCTAGCTCACGCACCTCATTATGATGCATTGCCACTTGAACTAAACCTCCATGGTTTTGTGGGTAGCTTCAATGACACTTGGTTACCATTACAGGTTAAGAACGTCTGCTATGCGCTCAGTTAATCCTCTTTTATCTCGGTCTTGTATTTGTAACACTGCAATCTCATTGGTCGAAGTTGGTATTGAACAATTGTTGTTATGTTTAATGAAAGAGAAATTCTGAGAAAACTCGAGGTATGCGAAAAACTCCGACCCTTTGATCACAGTGGAATGTAATAAACGTTCTTTGAAGGGACGCTGAATAAAACAGTGAATAAAATTGAAAACCGGGGTGACGTACCGAATGGGTGTAAAGAGATGAAAGATAAATCGTTATATGCTCTTTCAGGTGATTGTATTCAGGAGATTGGTTTAAAAATAGTTACCGTGTTGTTGTTTTTATTATTATTATTATTATTATTATCATTATTATTATTATTATCATCACTGGTATGATCCTGATTATCAATTATCAGTTAATGCAGCCCACCGCTTCGTCTGCCGTATCCTCTGACACTGCCCTTCACCAATCCCGACTCATTGTTCCATGCTGCCACAGTGAGACTCCCGCCCTTCGTCAGCAGAGACGCGTTTGCCTGGTTTCAGCCCTCCGAACTTTCAGTTCCGCATAAAGGGCGTGACCCGATCAAACAGCAAAACGGGCTACGTCTTCGCTGCAATGTCCGACGATACCTTCCGGGAAATCTCCGACTGTCTTGCGAGCAAAGGGACGCCTCATGCATTAAGATGACCTCAAATCATACTGGCAAGGCACATAACAAGGCGGGTGTCATAGTAGTGAAAGGGTTTTTGCATCGCCATGATCAGCAAAGCTGTAGCCTACAAGTCAAGGCCATCCATACTAGGTTGGTTTGCATCGCAATGATCAGCAAAGCTGTAGCCTACAAGTCAAGGCCATCCATACTAGGTTGGTTTGCATCGAAATGATCAGCAAAGCTGTAGCCTACAAGTCAAGGCCATCCATACTAGGTTGGTTTGCATCGAAATGATCAGCAAAGCTGTAGCCTACAAGGTCAAGGCCATCCATACTAGGTTGGTTTGCATCGCAATGATCAGCAAAGCTGTACTGCAGCCTACTGCTTCAGTCCACCCGTACTAGGTTGGTTTGCTGTGAGCGATCAAACGAAAGTTTCTCACCATCCCCAATCCGCAGTGGTCGGGGGTGAGGAAAATGACCAAGCGCCAGACATAACCAAAGACATGCCTGAGGGCTTTGTCCTGCAGTGGAATAGAAACGGCTGCACTTGTTGTTGTTGTATATGTAAATAAACAACCTTTGACGGCCTTTATATCACGTCCCTGACTGCATCTGGTCTTTGAAATACATGCACGGTGCCTACGCAGTAGCCTCCCAGTTTCCCCTAATAGGGTTTATTCAGCATCAAACCATTCCAAATAGGCCATTCAAATTTTAGAATAGCGTTTTCGGACAATAGGCCTCTCGTTCTGAGCATTCATGAGCTCATTCATCATAGGATGGCTCCCAGCGATACGCGTTTGTTGATGTATGTGACGCCACATTAGTTATGGTGCGGTACATTTAGTTTTATTTTGTATTTTATGTTCTAGGTATTTCATAAGGGGGATTTTTTTTGCATAAGGAAGGGTTTAACTTCTTCATTTCTGTCCATTTTTCATATTATTTTAGTCCGTTTAACCTTTTATACGGCCAATTGACTGCGTCGTGAGAATCCCCTTTGTTGTCGTTTACGCTTTTATTATTTATTATTATTATTATTATTATTATTTTTTTTTATTATTATTTTTTGTCATTGTTATTATTATTATTATTATTATTTTTTTTTTTTTTTTATTACAAGCTAAGCTACAACCCTAGTTGGAATAGCAAGATGCTAAAAGCACAACTGGTCCAACAAGGCAAGATAGCCCAGTGAGGAAAGGAAACCAGGAAATAAACAAACTACAAGAGAAGCAATAAACAATCAAAATAAAATATTTAAAGAAGAGTAACAGCATCAAGTAAGATCTTCCATATATAAACTATAAAAGAATTAAAAGAAAAGTTTGAAGGTTTTGTAAATGTGTTTATCCTTTATGCTGTTGTAATGTATTTACTCTTAAAATACGTAATAAAGCCATTTATCTATATTTTGTATTTCGAGTAGAATCACGACTCAAAACTATAAATTCGCCTCAAGGTTAAAGGCAGTGGTCTCCCCAGTAAACAGCTTAAACTCACGGTCCCGGGCTGGGATCGATCTGCTGACATGCAAATGCTCGGCGAACGCGTTACCACTGTTACTATTCAGGGGGCATTTTATATCTTAAAGAATAAGTGCATTGCTTTTATGGTCGTATTTGTTATGTTTAGCTGAGCATAATTATAAAGTAGAGTATTAGCATATTTGGGTTTTCTTTGGTATTTTGAAATCCTAATATTATAGACAGTGCATTTATCCCTTCGAAAATTTATCTTCAATAGGCTGTTTTGCGTATGGGTTTCTGAGCTGAAGTATAAAGTACTCTATTAGCTCAATTGTATTTTGTTAAAGTTTATTCTTGATGGTAAAATTACGGAACACATTTTTACGGAATATGCTTTTACCTTTTCCCAATCTTTTCTCCCGTCGGCATCCCAGACCATCCAAGACTGAAAGATGCAAAATACACCCGAAGAGGCATAAGCAACTCTCTGGTGGATATACGAGGTGCCTCACACTGAGGGACCTTGGGGAACCCAAACATAGAATAAGGCAATAAGGCACAAGGCAATCAGCGAGATAGCCAGACGTCATTAGGGCTAGGTACATGTCACTGATGAGATCCTATCGTTGCCCTCAAAGTTGAGGACTTGGAACTTACTGTATTAAAAGTTACTATATTTCGAAGTTTGAGACAATTTTCCTTCTTGCTCTTCGTCATCTATATTTAAGTTACTATATTTCGAAGTTTGATACAATTTTCCTTCTTGCTCTTCGTCATCTATATTCAAGTTACTATATTTCGAAGTTTGATACAAATTTTCTTCTTGCTCTTCGTCATCTATATTTAAGTTACTATATTTCGAAGTTTGATACAATTTTCCTTCTTGCTCTTCGTTATCTCACATATTTCTTTTATATATATTTCTTTACCATATTTAGTGTTTTCTGTCATCATTTTCATCTCATATAAGTATTCTGTGATCTTTGGAAATGAGATTTTTAACATAGCTGTTCTGATTAAACCGTAAATAACATTAACAATGTTAATGATAAATATGGTGTTAATACAGGAAAGAAATCATAATTGTATTTTTAAGGACAATTTCAATTTTATCAAAGCGTAATTCTATAGTTTTGAAGCCCCTTACGTTACGGTCTGAGATCATTCAAATGTGAAGAATTATGGCCACGTATTTTTAAACTAATATTTAAAAAAAGCTTTGCTTAACACGAGACTTTTTGTTTTTATATTTGTCAGAACGTGATACTTCTCTGTATATTCACAGTAATACCAAAATCAAAACATCAACAATAATAATGGTTTTTATTATTATTATTATTATTATTATTATTATTATTATTATTATTATATTTCACTTTTTTTACTATGGGAAATGCATATTTCGTTATATCTCGGTAATGTGCAGCATGTGTTTTGTATGTGAATCATACTATTTGCTCTTTTTAATTTTGCTTTTGTAATTCATAAGGTGTATACTATCCTTTGAATTACCACAACGTGAATTACCACAACGTCAATGCCCTTTTATTTGGATTAAATTTTTTTTTTTTTTTAAGGCTAAAACCTCATAAAAGTCTCTTGGAATATATTTCATTCTGTACGCCTTCATTTTTCAATGCAGTAATCATTTTGATTATTCTTGTTTGATATTGAGGTTTGGAAAAAGATAGTTGGGATGTTGTTGGAAAAAGGGAATTGTTTGAAAAGAAATCGTGTTTTTACGAGGCCGTTTAATTGCTATGACTCTCTCTCTCTCTCTCTCTCTCTCTCTCTCTCTCTCTCTCTCTCTCTCTCTCTCTCTCTCTCTCTCTCTCTCTCTCCGAGGAATATAAATAGAAAAATTTAAAAGGGTTACGAAAAATATAAGCGTTTTTCTTGAAATTAAATTTTATTAAAACTCTCTCTCTCTCTCTCTCTCTCTCTCTCTCTCTCTCTCTCTCTCTCTCTCTCCGGAAAAGAGACTATTTTTATGTCATTTGATGATATGCAGTTTCTTTGGCAGTTAGCCAAGGTCAGGGCAATTACACAACTATATTCACATCTCCAGCTTTGGTCATACGTAATCCTTGTTTTACTTCACCTTTTTACTTTGTGTTCGCTGAAATGTTAACACATTACTTTAAAGATAACATTTACATTCAGTCGTTGGCTGTAACATGCCAAGATAGGCCATATCCCCCTAAGGAAGAAAGTAATGTTTGGTCCTGATTTATATCGAACTTTATCTCAAACTTTATATGAATAAAAGAAACTGGAAATGGGACCATCTTAAATTGGAACGGAAACTAATAAAATGAAAGTAATATAGATCCATCTAAAACAGAAGCTGGAAAAAAAATTGTTTTAGATCCATCTCAAACTGGAACTGAATAAAAGAAACGGGAGTTAGATCCATCTAAAATCGGAAATGAATAAGTGAAATTGGATGTAGATCCATCTCATACTGGAACTGTAAAAGATAGACTGGGTATAGATCCATCTACAATTTGAACTAACTAAAAGATACCGGATCTGGATTCATCCCATACTTTAATGAAAGAATTGCTGATTCTGTAAACTAGAAAAATAATGGATGAGTATCCAGTTCCATATAAAATGAAGAAGGAATACTGGATTAGTATCCAGATCCAGATCCACTAAAAAGTGTACTAAATGGTCCTTTAACTCATCAGCCCATCAGCCAATCCATACCAAATTTCGTCTAAATCCGTTCATAGCTTTTCGAGTTGTCTTGTAAGTAAATAGAAAAAAAAAATTGGTGTGGTTGATACTACAGATTTTGATATATTATATATATGTATATATATATAATATATATATATATATATATATATATATATATATATATATATATATATATATATATATATAATATTGATGTGTTGTGTGTATTTGCATCCTAGAATGGTTTTTCTTAATTTCTAAATTTTCTTCCTAATTTTTTTTTTCTTTAGATATTCTTATCACTGTAAGCCTATATTCGAATGAGGAAAAACTAAGAAACTTCTCTTTTCCTTGGCAGTATTCGAACCTCCTCATGTGAGGTTTCGGCAAGAGTATTTACTTACTAGTGCACGCGACCTGTCAAAAAATGACGGCTAAATATATAGTTACATATGTACACAGATTCAAGGCTACTCTTTCTCCCCCCTACCAGAGGCATGGGAGACAGAGTAGTCATACGTTTGGAAATGCTACTCAGCAGGACAGAAAAAGAAAGAATATATATATATATACATATATATATATATATATATATATATATATATATGTGTGTGTGTGTGTGTGTGTGTGTGTGTGTGTGTGTTTGTATAGCCAAACACTTGTTCTTTATTGTGAAGGGTAGATTGTTCTATGGAGACAGGCATATGCGTAGTTAACTTTCTAATTCAAACGCATTTTACTAAAGCTAATTGATTAGTATGCCCCATTTTTAGTGTTGCACTGGTATTTTTCAAAGGTAATTTAGACATCTACAAAATTATATACTATTTCTATTTTTCGTAGAGACGACTCGTGATTGTGACTTCATGCATGAAAAACTGTTAATCTAACTAACTAGCCATGAGGTAATTATATTTCTTCCTGTGAAGCTAAGGTAATCAAGGATAATTAGGCTGCTAAATGAATTCGACATAATTATGATAGATTGGTGAAAGGCATTTAATCGAGTTACGTTAATTGGGGCAGCCTGTCCCAAATGACAACAGATTTAAAGGGGGTTTTGGTTCAGAAAGGGGGTGCGAAAGAAAAGTTTTTTTTTTTTTTAGTAGATTTGATTAGCATTGGCATGGATTAATTCATGTAGTTTTACTCCTTTCAGATTCTTTCTTCCTCGTTTTAAAATGTAGACTTGTTTTGTATGGAAGCTTTGCTTTGTCTGTTCTTGACCTTTTCGGATTGTTGCATGTAATGATAACAGAAAGAATATTCATCATCAGCCATTGCCTGGCCCTTCTTGATCCTAGCTTTGGTGGAAAGGCGCCTTGGGCGATGAACATATGTATATATGATCAGTCTCCAGGGCAATGTCACTGTCCTTTGCCTCTGCCATGCATAAGCTGCTTTTAAACCTTTATACATGTCCTTTCACTCGCGTCTGTTTATGGTCTTTCTATGCCATTTTATACCCACAATTTTTCTTAGCTCGTCAACCCATCGTCTTCTCTTCCGTCCCTTGCTTCTCTAGGGACCCATTCTGTTATACCTAATGTTCATCTATTATATGTTATTCTCATTATATGTCCTGCTTATGTCCATTTCTTTTTCTTACATGTTAGAATAACCTCTACTCCATTATATATATATATATATATATATATATATATTTATATATATATATATATTTATATATATATATATATATATATTTATATATATACATATATATATATTTATATATATATATATATATATATTTACATAATATATATATATGTGTATATATATATTTATATATATGTATGTATATATATATATATACAGTATATATAATAAATATCCTGAACGTTTTCAGTCAATCCTTGGATACCGTCACTGCCAAGGCCTGGTTTCTCATATTTTTATCTTTTTATTCCTGTAGTTTCGATTTTGACATGCTGATACAACCAACAGCCTCTGGGTAACAGTCATATAAAAGGAAAAATTCCAATTACGCTGTGCTCTCTCTCTCTCTCTCTCTCTCTCTCTCTCTCTCTCTCTCTCTCAAGTATTATTTTTTTTCTATTGGTATCTCTTGCCTTAATGTGGGACTTTTTACTTGTAATATTTTCTTGCCTGTAAGGTATTATTGAGTTGATAGTTCAGAAACGAAACTATTTTAAACGAAGAGGAAGATTATGAAAAGGAATGAATGAAAGTAAAAGGTATGAAGAAAACTAGAATTTTTTAAAGAAAAAAAAACGTAAATTTTAATAGGAAAATACAAGTTGTAGATGGAAAATTGGCATTATTTAAGAGTAAAATAGATATTATAAGAGGGAAAATGAAAAGGGTAAAAAGAATTTTAATTACAAAAAGTTTGTGAAAGTAAAAGGTATGAAGAAAACTAGAATTTTTTTAAGAAAAAACACGTAAATTTTATTTGGAAAATATAAGTTGTAAATGGAAAATTGACATTATTTAAGAGTAAAATAGATATTATAAGAGGGAAAATGAAAAGGGTAAAAAGAATTCTAATTACAAAAAGTTAATGAAAGTAAAAGGTATGAAGAAAACTAGAATTTTTTTTAAAGAAAAAACACGTAAATTTTAATAGGAAAATACAAGTTGCAAGTGGAAAATTGGCATTATTTAAGAGTAAAATAGATATTATAAGAGGGAAAATGAAAAAGGTAAAAAGAATTATAAATGTTAAGGGTTTACGAATAAAAGTGAAAAATCTAGATTTTATTTAATAGTAAACCTAATTCCTCGAATCTGGCTTTCTGATATGCCAAGGATTGTGCCTATGTCCTCACGGCAATTATTGAAATGAAAGATAATTAGCTCCTGACTAATTAATGCAATTAGGTGGGAGGTGAAGGATGCTGCGGTAATTTTCGGGGAAATCACTAATATTAATTCATTAGATATACTATTGAATATTCCAAGATCCACACGTGTATATAAGCCTTTGGGAGCTTGTGAATGCAAATTCTTAAATATCGTATGTGTGTATATATATATATATATATATATATATATATATATATATATATATATATATATATATATGTATATATATACATTATATATACTGTATATATATTCACTATATATATACATATATGTACTGTATATATATATATATATATATATATATATATGTATATATATATGTATATATATGTATATATATACATTATATATACTGTATATATATTCACTATATATATACATATTATATATATATATATATATATATATATATATATATATATATATATATATATATATATACTGTATATGTGTATCTATAATAATCATCATGAGCCGCTATTAGTCCACTGCAGAACAAAGGCTTGAGACATATACTGTGTATATGTATATGTATATATATATATATATATATATATATATATATATATAATATATATTCGTGTGTGTGTGTTTGTGTACAGGTTTGTTTATACTGTATATCATATATGTACAAATGTATATTATAATAGATGTTATATAGGCATTATACATTTGCAATTCACACCCAGTGTCTTAGTGGTGTTTAAGATCGAAGACAGCATCTCTCCAGACAAACTGAGGTCCAGTTAGGTTTCAGTATAAGGCGAAAACTGCAATTTCTGTTTTACCACATTGGTTGAATGATGGAATTACACTCCAGAATAAAGCTATGGCTGTGAAAAGACGTAAAGGTATTTGGAAAGTATAAAACTTCAAAAACTTTAAAAGATTAACTGCATAGCGGATATGACGTAACAGATTTCAGATATGTATACTACCGAGTTGTATTTAAGAAACGTTTGTGATCAAATATATACAGAAGAACAGTGTTACACATGTATAATAAACTCACTATCTGGGATATGGGAGTTCATGACCTCACAAAATACACAAACCAAATAAAAGGGAAGGGATATAGTTGGTAAATAAAGTCAAATTCTGCCAAGGTTGAGAAATTCAGTATCCTCCCGAAGAAAATTTATATCCAGTTCCAGATATTCTCATCTCTATTTTTTTTCTCAGCCATGGGGCCTCCTTTGTTGATCTTTTGAAACCACGCATAAAATTTAGCACAATTGCAAAATCTTGTAAATGAGATTTAAAATAAACGACCCTATCCAAACCTTATAACCTCTGGTGGTCTATGTGGTAACGTCCCTATCTGGTGATAGCCAGATTCGGGTTATAGTCCCGGGCAAACTCGTTAGTTCCTTTGGTCGCGGCAACCTCACCATCCTTGTGAGCTAAGGAACGGGGGTTTAGGGTAGCCTGTAGGTCTGTCTGACGAGTCATCAGTAGTCTTTGCCTGGCCCTCCTTGGTCCTAGTTTGAGTGGAGAGGGGGATTGGACGCTGATCACATGTATCTATGGTCAGTCTCTAGGGCATCGTGCTGCTTGATAGGACAATGTCACTGTCCCTTTCCTGTGCCATTCATGAGTGGCCTTTAAACCTAACCCCTTTAATCCTATCAGAAGGTCCTTAGGATGTATGATGCAAATAGCAATGGGACACATTGAGGCCCGTCTTTGTTAGAATACCGGCTAAAATAGCACCAAAGTGTTTGCAAACTCGAGCAGTTTTCCTGCTAGTTTCTGTTAGCCTTTTTTCTCTTACGCAGGAACTTACCCGATGATGTCACAGTTTGTAAACAAATGTCACTGGTTGGCAGCCTGAACTGACTCTCTGCGTAAACAAGGTAGAGGAGGTTGCTTATATAAGGAAGGCTATTTACTGCATCCCTTTTTTTCATTTCTCTTTCTTTCCTTTGGCTGAAGGTAAAATAAGAGAAAAATTGGAATGGCGATGCAAGGGGATGTTTATGCTACCTATCTGGTGGCC
>NC_090745.1:109882351-109889851 GCF_036898095.1 Palaemon carinicauda | reverse complement strand
TATTTTTCATCAAATTATTAAACGTTGACTTATCTTTCTCCTTTATTGTTTATTTCAAATTTTATTTAGATGATGGAGATGACCTGTATAATGCTTATGAATTTTGATATTTAATTTTCCCTTCTGTATGGTTTTCTATATTTCGTGTTTATGGCTTTTTGTTCCGTGGGTAGGGGCGTGTTGATTTATTAATTAGTTGATTAATTAATTCTTCAGTAAAGGAATCAATATAAGGTCAAATCTACCTTTCTGTAGGTCTTTGGGCAAACCCTTGAGAACAATTCATGAGAGTACGTAAAGTTTGAAGATTAATCGGGTTGAACTTGTATTTATTATTATTATTATTATTATTATTATTATTATTATTATTATTATTATTATTATTGTAAGCTAAGCTACAACCCCAGTTGGAAATGCAGGATGCTATAGGCCCAAGGCTCCGACAGGGAAAAATAGCCCAGTGAGGAAAGGAAAAAAAGGAAATAGATAAACGTCCAGAGAAGTAATGAACGATGAAAATGAACTATTTTAAAACTGCAACAACATTAAATTGGAGCTTTCATATATAAACTATAAAAAAAAACTGAAAAAAAAGAACAAGAGGAATAGTGTGCTCGAGTGTATGTGTAGGCAAAGAAAAAATGAGCCGTGACCGGATAAAGTGATCCAATGTAGTAGTCTGGCCAGTCGAAGGATTTCTCATATATTTTAAATACATCTGAAATTCATACATTTATTTATACCTAACATATTTTGGTAGTTTTATATCCTAACTTTGACTTATATTCAGATTCATTTACTGTTCTAATTCCTTTTTTCTATAATGTTTTCCATTTACACTATCATTTATACACAAGTGACCTCTCCTCTAGCAACGTCTTTTAAAATTCGTTAACTGCTTAGTTATTCAGAAACTTCTCATCCGGAAATGTTTCCATTTCGTTTGCAATTCTTTGACTTAAATAGTCAAATAAAAAGAAGAAACGTTAGTTAAATAAAGGAACGCTTAGGTATTCAGGAAGTTGGTGTTCCAAAAGAAAACTTAGCATATTGATCAAGTTCTTTACGAAGTTGATTTAGTTCTCTCTAGCTGTATTTTAAATGAACACATTAGAATAAGCCTAAGATTAACTTCCAGAAACGTTTAATTTCATCGCATTTATAACCACCGTGGAATAGCTAAGCTAATTTGGCAACGTTTAAAGCTTTCTACCTATATTAGATTGGCTATGAATATGGACCTAAAGAGGACAACTTGTTTCTATACCTCCGCAAACGAAGTTGGAAGGAGGTTATGTTTTACCTCCCGTTTGTGTGTTTGTTTATAAAAGGCTTCCCCTCACCAATTTTAATCGTAATGAAACTTGCAGTGATTAACTTTTATGTAAAAAGCTGTAAATGATTAAATTTTGGAAGGTCAAAGTCACGGTCAAGCAAAATGTCCAATTCACGTAATCTGCCATAAGTTTTGGCATCGTTGTCACATATACTTTAAACTTGTTTCATATTTGAGTGTATGAAAATCCACGTTAATTTATACATGTTAAGGTCAAAGGTCAAGGTTGAGAATAAACTACAACTACTAATTGCAAATAAAGTTTATCGTTGGCACGGCCAATGAAGTTGGAATGATTTTATGTGTTCGGCCGTGTTTGCCTTGTGTCTCTGGTTGTCTGTCTGTCTGCCTGTCTAGCCCTGCTGATTACGACCCAATTTCCATAACTCTCATGCTACGTAAGTTTTTGAACGTCTTCTAGCAAAATGACTAAATAGTTATGCTAAAGGTAAGCATCTTTTCAGTAATTTACATTTTTGGCTTTCGCAAAGGCTTTGGAGCAAGTGATGCCCTTCTAACAATTGCCAATGCCGTACAGAAATTCATTGATTGTGGTCGGGAAGTTTGTATGATGGGTGTTGCTTTTAGTATTGCCTTTAACAGTATTAATCATAAGGCTCTTTTTTTCAAACATGCTTTTGTCATCATGAGCCGTAATTTTACACAGTATACTAGAAGTTATACTCCTACTTTGACCAGATTGTGGAATGATCTTCCTTGTAATTTCCTTATTTCCTTTCCCCACTGGACTATTTTCTCTCTTGGAACCCACGGGCTTATAGCATTCTGTTTTTCTAATTAGGGATGTAGCTTAGCACATAATGATAATAGTAATAATAATAATAATAATAATAATCTGGTGGTTGAATCGGTAGAAATTCAATAGTTTAACCTTTTTGTAAATGCTTTTCTGTTGAACAGTTTGACAAGTCTTATTTTATATTTTATATATGACTGGTTTATTTTAACGTTGTTACTGATCTTTAAAAATGTATATTTTTTTGTTACTCACATATAGTGTATTTGTTATTGTCTTATTTCCTTTCCTCACTGGGCTACTTTTCCTGTTAGATCCTTTGGGCTTTTAGCATTTTAGTTTTCCAATTGTTGCTGTAGCTTAGCTAGCAATAATAATAATAATAATAATAATAATAATAATAATGATAATGATAATAATAATATCTATATGGGCTCTCGATCTAAAATAAATCCATCAAAATAGGTGAAGAATTTCAGTGAATTATCTTTATGTGGGACTCAGAGAGATTGATAAGTATTTGGGATCAGCTTGATTCTGGATTAGGTGCCATGATTGTAAACAATCTGAAAGATACTAGCCCCAAATTTATATTTAAACTACTATTATTTGATAAAAGAACTTATACAAAAAGGTATGAAAATCTTTTTTGATTAAAATATATACTCGTAGAGATTATTTGGGGAACTTGGATTACTGTGTACATTACTGTACATGAATGTGCACCATCACTCTCCTGGCTTGTCTTCTTGTCTTTAGGGTTGTGGTGGCCAAAGTGGTAATTTCCCTCACTGGTGAATGCCAGAATGGGGTTCGAGTCCCGCTCGAACTTGTCTGTTTCTTTGGTCGCTGCAACCTCACCATCCTTGTGAGCTAAGGATTGGGGGTTTGGGGGAGCCTATAGGTCTACTGTATATGCTAAGTCATCAGCAGCCATTGCCTGGCCCTCCTTGATCCTAGCTTGGGTGGAGAGGGGCCTTGGGTGCTGATCATATTATTATAATTATTATTATTATTATTATTATTATTATTATTATTATTATTATTATTATTTGCTAAGCTACAACCCTAGTTGGAAAAGCAGGATGCTATAAGCCCAAGGACTCCAACAGGGGAAATAGCCCAGTGAGGAAAGGAAATAAGAAAAAACTAGAAAAGAAGTTTAAGAACAATAATAACATTAAGATAGATCTGTCATTTATAAACTATAAAAATTTGAAAACAACAAGAGGATAAAACTTATATAATAACAAGAGGGAGAGAAACTAGATAGAATAGTGTGCCCGAGTGTATGTACAGTATATATGGTCAGTCTCTAGGGCACTGTCGTGCTCGATACGGCCATTTCACTGTCCCTTGCTTCTGCCATTCATGAGTGGCCTTTAAAAAAAAATGTCCGTTTTGCAGAAGATCTATGTAAATACCCAGTTGCTGTATTAACACTGGGATCTTATTTCTCCATCTGTGCAATCATCCGTCTTGTCATGCAAGACATCATATATTACCAGCGGAAATGTTTTGTCTTGTGATTTCATTCAAGTGCATTCCTTACATATTAGTTTCTTGCGTTTCTTTCATTTTACTAGAAAGATGAAATAACATGACTTATCTCTCTCTCTCTCTCTCTCTCTCTCTCTCTCTCTCTCTCTCTCTCTCTCTCTCTCTCTCTCTCTCTCTGTACTTTTAGTATGTGTGAAGAAATTTTGGGGCTGGCTTTTTCTTATGAATAATTGATTTTTTTCCCACTGACTGCTAAAATTAGATGCATTTTGCCATGTTAGTAGCTTCATGGTGGTTTTGTACGCATAAAGCTCGCGTAAAATGGGCGTATGGGGCAATGGTATGCTTATGGTTTCCGTAAATATTTATTCATCTCTATATTTTTATGTTGCCGCCTTACCTGTGTGGTCTTGTTGCTTATTTTTGTTTGGTAAATGCTTACATATACCGATGTACGTTGTGTATGGAATACACAGGGAGTGGGTGCATCTGCTGCCTTGACTTTTAATACGCAAATGCTTTTTATATAATGTGTGTGTATATGAATTTATAATTGTATGTATATATGATATGTAATGTGTATGTATGCACACGGTTGGTGCGTAGGTGTTCCAATTAAACTTGCACACCCGCAAACAAATATTGTGTATAGAATGCATACATACATGCATACTATATATATATATATATATATATATATATATATATATATATATGTGCGTGTGTGTGTGTGTGTGTGTATATATATATATGTATATATATAACTATATATATATATATATATATAGTTATATAATATACACACACACACACACACACACATATATATATATATATATATATATATATATATATATATATTATATATATATATGTGTGTGTATATATATATATATATATATATATATATATATATATATATATTGTGTGTGTATGTGTTATATACATACATATATATATATATATATAATGTTTAATATTATTATTATTATTATTACTTACTAAGCTACAACCCTAGTTGGAAAAGCAGTATGCTATAAGCCCAGGGGCTCCAACAGGGAAAATAGCTCAGTGCGGAAAGGAAAAAAGGAAAATAAAATATTCTAAGAAGAGTAACAACAATAAATATCTCCTATATAAACTATAAAAACTTTAACAAAACAAGAGGAAGAGAAATAAGATAGGAGAGTGTGCTCGAGTGTACCCTCAAGCAAGAGAACTCTAACCCAAGACAGTGAAAGGCCATGGTACAGAGGCTATGGCACTACCCAAGACTAGAGAACAGTGGTTTGATTTTGGAGTGTCCTTCTCCTAGAAGAGCTGCTTACCATAGCTAAAGAGTCTCTTCTACCCTTACCAAGAGGAAAGTGGCACTGAACAATTACAGTGCAGTAACCCCTTGGGTGATGAAGAATTGTTTGGTAATCTGTGTTGTCAGGTGTATGAGGATAGAGGAGAATATGTAAAGAATATGCCAGACTATTCAGTGTGTATGTAGGCAAAGGGAAAATGAACCGTAACCAGAGAGGAGGATCCAATGTAGTACTGTCTGGCCAGTCAAAAGACCCCATAACTCTCTAGCGGTAGTATGCATATATATAATGTTTAATATGCTAGTAATCCAAAAATAATCCCAGTTGACATCAGTAAAGTGGTCTATTGAAACGACGTGTGAGTATCCCATTTTAATATCCTTCACCTCTTCGTATTCTAATTTGAGTTGCGACATGTCCCCCTCCAAGCAAGTGTCGGCGCTAATTAATCACGCCCTTGTGTGTCACCCTCGTCTTTCCTTTTCCCCTTCCTAAGTCTTTCAGAGGACCTTTCTCTCTCTCTCTCTCTCTCTCTCTCTCTCTCTCTCTCTCTCTCTCTCTCTCTCTCTCTCTCTCTCTCTCTCTCTCTGAGTTTAATAATCCCCTTTCACTCTTCCTTGTTGTGCTTTCAAAGGGCTTTCAGGGCTCAGATGTTCCATGCCCTTGTTCCCTCCCTCCCCCCTCCAGTATCCCATACATCCCCCTCCCCCTCCTCTCCCCTCCCCTCCCCCCACTGCCCACCTCCCATCTATGGTGGAGGTGAACCCGCTTCCTTGCTTGAGCAATACTCTCTTCTCTAACTTTTTAATATTTATAATACGGTCTTATTCACATGGTATGGCTGCTTGCAACTCTTTCGTCACTGAAATTTCGTTATGAATTTCTGAATTGTATTTTAGTTAAGTTTGGTCTTTGTGCCACTTCGAATATTTTTGTAGCTGAATTTCATAATAATTTTAAATTGAAATAAAGGTTCTTAGGGACCTGCTGAGATCAAACTTACTTTATACACACATGAACACATACTGTACATATATACATGCACATAAAACTGAATCGAATATTTGTACTATTAGCAGGTACACCGTTGGTCTGTACGATCATAGTGTAATTTTGACTTATGTTTTCCTACGATGTCGTCATTTTGTGTGTCTGTCTGTCTATCTGTTCAGATGATATCTGAAAATCTTCGTTGATTTTCAAGACAGGTTTTTAGAGTTGGCTATCGGCCAAAGGCAGTCTATGGAATTGGCTATCGGCCAAGGTATACTTTATTATCCCCAGTAATGTATTTTTTCTTGGCTTGGTTGCTTTATTGATTTGTTTGTTAGTCAGTTGATAAGATTACTCGAAACTTTATACCACAATTTTCACGAAAATTAATTATACGGATCAGGATTTGCTACTTTTTTTTATATGTTATCTATTTGCTTAGTCTTGGCTCTGGTTGTTCATATGATAAAGTATGGGTCTCTGTAGGTTTTATTTAGTTGCTTATATATAAAAAGAGTTTCCATATCCTTTCTAGGTGTGACAAATACATACTGGATGTCTTCACACGATTCACCATTGGCCTCAAGGGATTAAATCCTCGCTTTGGATTTACGATAATCAATGTTTGGCGTTGGTGGCGTTTTGCTCCCTTAGAACTTCTCCCTATTTGATTGATAACATTGAGAGCTTCTTCCTAGTTAATTGATAACAATGAGAGCTTCTCCCTAGTTGATTGATAACATTGAGAGCTTCTCCCTATTTGATTGCTGACATTGAGAGCTTCATATATAATTGATAACATTGAGAGCTTCTCCCCTTTAATTCATAACATTGAGAGCTTCTCCCTATTTAATTGATAACATTGAGAGCTTCTCCCTATTTGATTGATGAAATTGAGAGCTTCTCCCTATTTGATTGATGACAGTGAGAGTTTTTCCTATCTAATTGATAATTTTGAGATATTTTACTCATTTCATTGATAACTTGAGAGCTCCGTATTTAATTGATAACATTAAGAGATTCTCTCTATTTATTTGATAACAATGAGAGGTTTTCCCGTATTTAATGGATAACATTGTGAATTTCTCCCTATTTGATTAATAACATTAAGAGCTTCTCCCTATTTAATGGATAAAATGGAAAACTTCTCCCTATTTAATGGATAACATTGAAAGCCTCTCCCTATTTAATGGATAACATTGAGTTTCTCCTTATTTAATCGGTAACATTGAGAGCTTTTCCCTATTTGATTTATAACATTGAGAGTTTCTTCCTCTTTATTCGATAATATTGAGAGCTTCTCCCTATTTAATTGATAACATTGAGAGCTTCTCCTTATTTAATCTATAACATTGAGAGTTTCTTACTCTTTATTCGACAATATTGAGAGCTTCTTCCTACTTAACTGATGACATTGAGAGCTTCCAATTTATTTGATAACATTATGAGCTTTTCGGTATTTTTTCGATAACATTATGAGCTTTTTGGTATTTTTTCGATAACATTGAGAGCTTCCTATTTATTTGATAACATTAAGAGCCCCACACTCAGAGACATAGGAATTTGCATCCTATTACCTACTCGCTCCGTTGACCCGAAGG
>NC_090745.1:109852351-109874851 GCF_036898095.1 Palaemon carinicauda | reverse complement strand
CTCCGCCTCTCCTAAATAATGCAAATCCGCAAATCCCCCAGAACGACATAATCAGAGCTCGCTCAATCAAAAGCGTTCAATCCTCGAGGTCAACATGGCAAGGAATCGAATAATCTAAGACTCGTAACACGACCCTACCTACCAGGAACACGCTGTTTATCCTTTGAAGATTTATAAGCGTCGAGAAAACAGCTGAGTGGTATTACATACGATAGTTTGTATAAGTGGTTTGTTGGTTCGTGCTGTGACTTGGTGTTGTTGGCGCCTGAAACTTGAGATTTGTTTAGAGTTTCATTAACGCCGGATTTATTGCATTCTAGGGATATATATATATATATATATAATAGTGTGTATGTGTGTAGTAATGAAAAGCAATTGCCTTCAATGAAAATTGCATTAGAGAAAAGATGTCTCAACATCTATATTATATATATATATAATATACACTTTATATATATATATATATATATATGACGAAGATCAGCTCTTATTGTGTTCACTAAAAATAAGTTTCTACCTCACATTGGTATCGAACCCTAATCTTTTCAAATATATATATGTATATATATTATAATATATCTATATACTTTACATTAAAATTTCATGTCTTTTTTATTTATCTATTTATTTATTTATTTATTTTTTTTTTATACAAGGGGACCGTTCATCTCCAGTTAGCACATTTTCACACTTGACTGGATGGGGAGACCGTTTCTATCATGCGTGTCACCAGACCATTATTCTTGGATTCTGAAATGGGATTTAAAATCGTATATTCAGCGATACAATATCTGTCTACTTCATTTAACCCTTTTAGAATATTATTATCATTATTATTAGAGAGAGAGAGAGAGAGGAGAGAGAGAGAGAGAGAGAGAGAGAGAGAGAGAGATTAACAATTACGATAAGCATTTACTCTTTAAATAACTGTGATCTTTGTAACCAGTTTAAAATGAGCCAAAAGTGTTTCATAGTAAATTGTAGATTAAAGGAAAATATCCTTTTGTTTATTTCAAGATCTATTTAAGAAATGTCAATTGCTTTCGTCAATAGGATGCTTGACAGCAATGTAATTATTTAATCAATAAAACTCATTGCTTTTATGAAGTCCTTTTTACACTGTATTCTACTCTCAAACGATTTGTTCATGACGTAATCTTCACAATTAACGCCAATGAGCTACTACCCAAATAATATATCGCTTTTGCGGTTCCATATTAAATGTAGGACTTACAGAACAGCATCAAACTTTGTTTTCAAGAGGGTATTTTGCTGATATACACTGTTGAAAATATGCCGTAAAAAACTAAAAATCCTGGAATAAATGTTGCCAGGCATTTACCGGATTAAAATCGGATATATTGACGTTAAAGAGTGATATTGCGGTCACCAACCCGTAAAAGATAATAACAAAGCAGAGTAAAATTACGGTCGTCTGTATTTTACTGAAATACGGCTGAGAATGGTATATTTTTACGGAGATTTTCCGATTGATATTACGGTTTTTTTAACTAAAATCTGGAAGCAGCCCCTAGTATAGTTAAGCGTCTGGTTTCTTTCCATTGCAGAAACGTAAAAGTGAGAGAGGAGAGAGAGAGAGAGAGAGGAGAGAGGAGAGAGAAGGAGGGGGGGGGGGGGGCAAAAATTATTTCATACTTTCATGGACCTTACTTGACTGAAGTATTGAGGGATTGGATTTTTTTTGACATACAATTTTGTTCGAAGTCATTTTATATTGACATTTGCTCTTATTGGAAAGTGGATTTGTTTTGTTGAAGCTGTAAGTATTGAATACTGATAATTTTTTTTTTTTTTTTTTTTTACAACGACAAGTGAAACATGTATTTTCCATTTAATTCGTTTGCTAGCTGTGGAATAGAATCTGACCCGCACAGGTTTTTTAGATTTCATTATTTTCCTTTTCTTTATAACCGCTTTTTGTGGGGGTAGCCAGGGGTCTCTTTATATGCAAGTAGAGGGGCACTCAGTAGAGCGCAGACCTCCGCCGCGACAGCTTATTTCTCGATCTTTTGCTCGACCTTGACCTTGACATTCTTAACATGTATTAATTAGCGTGGATTGCCATACACTCTAATATGAACCAACTTTGAAGTCTGTGATAACAATATCCAAACTTATGGCTTATTACGTAAATTGGACATTTTGCTTGACCTTCCAAAATTTAATCATCAGCTTTTTACATAACAGTTAATCCCTCCAAGTTTCATTACTCTACAATAATAATTGTGGCTAGGAAGCCGTTCACAAACAAACACAAACACAAACAGGGGCGAAAACAACCTTCCAACTTCGTTGGCGGAGGGTAGTAAAGAAATGATTGATTCAATTTCTTGAATGGTTTAGATTTTTAGAGATTGATTTGAATTGCAAATATTGGCTGCGTTTTTTTTTTCATATTTTCTTTATTTTTGCTCAGTTTCAGAATCTATAGGAATTGTTTTTCCGTCCGTTCCATTTTCTAAGAATTCTAGAGTGGTTCATCTATTTAACCCTTCTAGAACCAAAAAATATTATTTGGGTGCGATAGATTTATCCGTATGAAGATCTCAAAACAATTTAATTTCGAACTAGCCACCCGTTGAGATACTACCGCTAGAGAGTTATGGGGTCTTTTGACTGCCAGACAGTACTACATTGGATCCTCCTCTCTGGTTACGGTTCATTTTCCCTTTGCCTACATACACACTGAATAGTCTGGCATATTCTTTACATATTCTCCTCTATCCTCATACACCTGACAACACAGATTACCAAACAATTCTTCATCACCCAAGGGGTTACTGCACTGTGATTGTTCAGTGCCACTTTCCTCTTGGTAAGGGTAGAAGAGGACTCTTTAGCTATGGTAAGCAGCTCTTCTAGGAGAAGGACACTCCAAAATCAAACCACTGTTCTCTAGTCTTGGGTAGTGCCATAGCCTCTGTACCATGGCCTTTCACTGTCCTTGGGTTAGAGTTCTCTTGCTTGAGGGTACACTCGAGCACACTCTCCTATCTTATTTCTCTTCCTCTTGTTTTGTTAAAGTTTTTATAGTTTATATAGGAGATATTTATTGTTGTTACTCTTCTTAGAATATTTTATTTTCCTTTTTTCCTTTCCGCACTGAGCTATTTTCCCTGTTGGAGCCCCTGGGCTTATAGCATACTGCTTTTCCAACTAGGGTTGTAGCTTAGTAAGTAATAATAATAATAATAATAGGATTATAGAAACGATACCAAACAGTATGCTTTAAATGATTATACTTTCTAAAAACTATTTATTATTAGATTTTAGTTGAACACATTCAGTTAAAAAATATAACCGATTAGCATATTTTCCAGGAAGTTTTCTGAATTTATTTTTCCAGAATCTTAATATTTTCATATGAGAAAAATAATCCTTTTTTTCTGGTGGTTTGCGTCTCCGTTGAAGAACCATTATAATGAGGGAAAGAGGACATTTTATGATTTCCTTTTTTATTAAGCTTCACTGTTTCGTTGCGAAAGGTATGTATTCGTTCCTGTATGTTTCGTCTGTTTGCTAGTTCATTTGTTTGTTTGTTTGTGAGCAAATTTATACAAAAACTATTACACCGATTTTGACCAAACTCGGTCGTCATGGATTTGGACCCAAGGATGAATCTGTAACCTTTTTGATACGGTATATCAAAGTACAAATACCAGCAGTACATTGAAAATAGTCGTAATGTCAAGTAAATATGCAAATATTTTGTTAGTTTATATTTTATTGTGAACAACATTATGCAAAAGGTATTACTTGTTTACTTGTTTTGGATTTAAATCCAACCCTCCACTGAAGTCGAGTGAACTACTTCTCGGGCGGGTCCATATCAATCATCTAACGAAACATTTTCATTATAACTTATACAATTCTTTGATTGTAGCATCTTCCAAATCATATGATCTTGTGAAAAGTAATGTCTTTAGTTTCTTCTTAAATTCAGTTGCTCCCTTTAGTCCTTCATTTCAGTTGGCAGTTTATTATAATGAATCAATTTCAACGAAACTGGTGATCATGTGGAGGTGGAGGTATGGCCCAAGGATAAGTCCTTTAGATTTTGTAGAAAAGACGTGGAAGTTCAAGTACGAAGTGGAGTTCAGAGCAAAATAAGACTGGTTGGCGTGGCGAAGGCGATGCTCTTTACTGAGTACCCTTCTTGTTGTTTCTGTGTTGGGTTGCCACATCATTTACATTCCAGTGCTTGGGTAGTGCCATAGCCTCTGTATCATGGTCTTCCACTGTCTTAGGTTAGAGTTCTCTTGCTTGAGGGTACACTCGGGCACACTATTCAATCCTATTTCTCTTCCTCTTGTTTTGTTAAAGTTTTCATAGTTTATATTGGAGATATTTTTTTAGTGTTACTGGTCTTTAAGTATTTTATTTTTCCTTGTTTCCTTTCCTTACTGGGCTATTTTCCCTGTTGGAGCCCCTGGGCTTATGGCATTCTGCTTTTCCAACTAGGGTTGTAGCTTAGCAATTATAATAATAATAATAATAATAATGCAATCTCTAAAAAAGATAAGTTCTTGCGGTTTTAAGATTTCTATATACGAACATGGATGGATGATCTGTCTCGTGCCTCCGTGCTTTGCAACTTAAATGCTTAACGTGGAGTCCTGTTTTCATAATCATCTTTTCGCGAGAGAAATAAAAAATATCTATTGTCATTATCAACAGTATGTGTAATAGTTCATTATCCTCATGATCATTACTGTAATTGGGAGTACTGTGCGACCTTTGGCACCATTACGAATGGTGTTTCTGAAGTTCACGTGTTCCGAGTTATGCTACCAAAATTTGCACAAAGAAGTCTGGTATTAGTAGCGAAATAGAAGGTGCCACTATTACCACTTTATGAAATTACTTTAACAAACTTAGTCTTTTTTTAAAATTTGCACCATAAAAAAAAAAAAACGTATAACAACCTTATCCCAAGATCAGTAGATTCAATCTTGCCACAGAGTATAGGAGGGTAGTGTAGGCAGCAGTAAATTAGAATAAGGCTTGAGAACTTCATGCGCAGTGTAGTCATAAAAATGACATATTCCCAAGACCTGATAGCAAATGAAAACAAGAAGTATCGTCTATTTCCCAGAAGCAAGTGCGGGAAGATGGAGATATCTTCCTCAAGGGAAACTTCAGAGAGAGAGAGAGAGAGAGAGAGAGAGAGAGAGAGATTTGGTTTTCCAATGCAGGATTACGTCATTTAACTTTTTTTGGGAGAGATAAAGTTTTTGGTTTCCTGTGCAGGGGTTACATTGTTTTTCTTTATTTTTTTTTATTGAAATGATCTAAAGTCCACAGATTGTGTTTTGTTAATCATCAGGAGCCTATATACTTTTTGGAAAAATTCATTGGAGGACTAGCGGAATACACAGACCACACACATTATATATATATATATATATATATACATAAACGGATTTTTTTATCAAGAGTAATAGTAAATTTGGTGATTTCTTCAGCCCCCTTGTTACTGTTCTAATAGTTTTGGCAGTAGTCTTGTATATTAGATGTTAACATAGTTTATGTATTGATAATAGTAATAATAGTAATGCTTATAAAATTGACACACAACCACTATTTATTAATAATAGCATTGATAATAATAAGAGGTAGATGGAGAAAGCTGACCAGAAACATCGACCCCACATAGAAGTGGGAAAAGATGTAGACAAAGAAGAAGTAATGATAATAATGATTATAAATTTGACACAACCACTAACCACTATCACGGGTTTCTTGCTTATTTTTTTTCATCTTTGAAAAAATATTATGATAAAGCATTGTTTTGACTATATGAATCTTACAGAAAACAGTTATGATTTTGCTCATCAACAATTTTTTGCCAATCGGTTGAAAATCTAATTAGAGCTCATGTTTAAAAAAAATTACCTCCTTATCTGTAAAGGTCCCTAATGGTAAGAAAAAGGGAGAGCGTATTTTTTAAGCTCATATTTCATCACTAGTATTCATAATGTTTTCGATATCATTTTAGATTGGCATGATTTATTATCATTATTATTATTGTTATTATTATTATAATTATTATTATGATTATTAATATTATTATTATTATTTAAATCATCATTATCTTCTTCTTCTTCTTCTTCTTCTTCTTCTTCTTCTTCTTCTTCTTCTTCTTCTTATTATTATTATTTTGATTATTATAATTATTAATATTATTATTTAAATCATCTTCTTCTTCTTCTTCTTCTTCTTCTTCTTCATATTATTGTTATAATTATTGTTATTATTATTTTGATTATTATTATTATTAATAGAGTACAGTACATTTGTCTTGTACGCATTTTTCTAAATTCCAAAGTTCCATAACCGATAGGATGTGATGAAAGATAAAGTATGCATGTTGTGTGCGTGTGTAGGTTGAGAGAGAGAGAGAGAAGAGAGAGAGAGAGAGAGAGAGAGAGAGAGAGAGAGAGAGAGGGGGGGGGGTCACCATGAAGTGAAAAATGGAAGTTATAAAAGGAACAATTGACAGTTAACAATATCATTTGAGTGAGTTATTTAGTATATTTATAATTGATTTTTTATTACTGTTAACCATGTCCCCGTTACTATGTGAACATCATTATTGTGGTTTTATACCTTATCTCGTGATTTTTCTTTCATAAGCGAGGTTTAGGTTTAGTATTGTTGTCATGTTTTTTGTGAAGTGAGCTGTCATTTATTTATTATTGTTGTCAATCAGTGCGTATTTGATAAGCGAGCTCAAAATTTTTTATTTTATCCTCTATTTCATTGAATATGAGAGTTCTTCTGAATCTCTTTTAATATAGTGATTTGAATGAACGTCTTAATATCTTTTATTTAATAATTGTCTCTCTTTTTTTCGCTTTCTCAATGGCTGAAAGGTTTGGCATAGTCTTTTCTCCATTTTCTTATACGGTTTTCTGTATTATGCTTTTATGAACTGCCGTTTGCTCAACAATTCATGATTAGGACTTGTTTCCCGTATCTCATTTCATTTAAGGTTCAGGATTTTAGTAATTCCATTCATCAAGTAACAGGGTTAGTGGGTTACAATTTTGACCTGGCCACCATTTAATGAGTTTGGAATTGTGTTAACCAGGAATTCTAGCTAAATTCATATTAATAAACAATCTTTTTCAAGTTAAAATCTCCACCCATCGAGGATGTTAGTCCAGAAAAAAAATCTATTTATCTGTAACCCCATTCTAAGTCTTGCATAAATACTATAGGTACAAGAAGTGAACAGAAAGGTAAATATTTTGTCTTGTTAGGTAGCTGTACAACCTTCTCCATGCACCGTTTCTTGCCAGGCACACGGTACGTAGCCCTCTAAGAGAACACGGTGGGTCCCACTGAAAATCACTTAGGGAGTTAGGGTTATTCCAAGTATCCCTCGTGGTGGGTCCCAGCATACGTCACAGCAACCTGAGAAGCTAGCAATGCTTAACTCCATGCGCGCGCGTGTGTGTGTGTGGGGGGGGGGGGGGGGGGTAAGCTAGACGTGTTATTCAGAACACGTCGACATCCTTTTGGTTTATTTTGCGAGTGCAGAGTTACACATCTCAGACGTTTTTCTTGTAGTAACTCCATTCATCTTTATGAAATAGCTCTTTGACGTTTTCTCCTCTTCATAATGTTTATTAATCATGATACGTAATGATATCGAACAGCAAGGCCATAGACAGGGTAGGACTGTAAGTGGGTGCGTTCAAATGCGTTAAGAAAGTCGGCTGTGTGGCGATCTCATGATCTAGAAATTTCTTTTATCGTCGTTTTTAGCAACAATTGGTTAAAAAAAATTGTAGGGTAAAGGCTAGTCTCCTTTTCGTTTCTAGCTATTAATAGAAAACTA
This sequence comes from Palaemon carinicauda, assembly GCF_036898095.1. Lineage (NCBI taxonomy): Eukaryota > Metazoa > Arthropoda > Malacostraca > Decapoda > Palaemonidae > Palaemon > Palaemon carinicauda. Next base: position 109,866,984 of record NC_090745.1, on the reverse strand, counting down.
TGAATACATTTTAGATAATTGGAAAGTGAAGGTAGTTTTGTTGAAGCGAGCTCTCCCTTGAACGAGGCCTCTTAGAAATAGCTGCTTTGTTTATGCTCCTCGTAACTTAGTTTGGACGGTGGATCTAGGTACGTTCAGTTTCTTAGAAGGGAGAAGGTCACGATGTCTCTCTATATATCTCTCTCTCTGTCTGTCTCATGAACGAGACCTCTCAGGAAAGGGTCGTTCCGTTGTTGTCTTGGGCATGCGATCCTCTGGATGACGTTTCACCCTGCAAGTGGCACGTGTGATTTAGTGATTAATGCCCAGCCACGTTCGTCACAAAGGGTGTGATTGTTTTGAGGGAGGGCGAGGCGTGTCCCTTTGGTCGACTGACAAAGCAGATGGGGGTTCTGCAAGGAATGCTTCAAGCCATGATATGCATAGCGCAGAAAAAAAAAAAACTATATTTGTGATCATACTCGTTCTGAGACTTCTGATAAACAAAACAGCTTATATACACAGACATATATATATATATATATATATATACATACATACATATATATATGTACATACATACATATATATATGTACATATATATATATATATATGATACACTCAGCTACACTATTCTATCTGTCCTACTTTATTTATTTCCTTTCCTTATTTAACTATGGGAGCCCTTAGGCGTATTTTCCAACTAGGGTTGTAGCTAAGCTCATAATATATATATATATATATATATATGTGTGTGTGTGTGTGTGTGTGTGAGTGTACGCGCGCGTGCCATACAAATCTATGGGGACATTTTACTTTTCAATAGACTTGTCCCTGTTATTGAACATGGGAATTTGATTCTCAATAGACCAATAACAGTCTTGGAATATAGAGAAAAATCTATATTTCTACTTTTCCCTTTCGTTGGAAACGGAAATTTAATCTTTCCCTAGAATTACTTCTTTCACAGAAAATGCAAATATAATTCCTCAGTAGACATTTCTATATCATTAGAACTAAAGATTATATTTCCAATAAATGTTTTTTAAAAGAAAGTGTGGTCTTTATTTATGATCTCTTTCATTTTGTTGAATCTTTTTCAAATGAGAATATTATAAGATAAATGTATCATGAGAAAAACATTGAAGCAATAATTGATGTTTAGTTTGCATTTATTATTATTATTATTATTATTATTATTATTATTATTATTGTTGTTGTTGTTGTTGTTGTTTTTATTATTATTATTTTTACTTGCTAAACTACAATCCTAGTTGGAAAAGCAGGATACTATAATCATCTTGCAATGAGATGTTATGAACATATTGAAAACAATTTTTTTTTTGTGGCATGTAACCTATAAGTGATAAAATTAATATATATTCATTTTTACAAAAAGTTTGTTTGTGCTCACTCGTCTTTACGATAACAGATGCCATATTTTATATATTGGACATGAGGAAAAAATGGAGAATGGTAGTTCTTGTAAAATGTTTTATAGACACGTATTTTACGTGATGATAAATAAATCTCCATGTATCGTGTTCCCCGAGGGCTTTTTATACGGGTCATATGGAATTTTATGTTTATCAGAGTGGGTAATCAATTGGAGAATTGTCTATTTTTGGTAAACTAATCTATAAGTTATTGAATGTATATCTATGTCTTATCTTTCTATATATATATATATATATATATATGTATATATATATATATATATATTTATACATATATATATGAATATATATGTATATATATACATATATATATATATATATATATAAATATATATATATATATATATATATATATTCATATAAGTGTGTAGTGTTAAAAACTTTTTTGCACCTATTTTTAATATATCAAAGGTATATTTATCTGGAAGTACCAGTACGTAAGTCTTCCAATCATAACAGGGACGACATTATATATATATATATATATATATATAAGTAAATTATCTCTCTCTCTCTCTCTCTCTCTCTCTCTCTCTCTCGTTTCCTCTAATTAGGTCGATCGGTCTTACTTCTCCTAGCAATCTCCCTCGACATAAAAATAATTGTTCTTTTTTCCCTTTTTTCCGTAATTGGGACCTCGCTTTGTTGTACTAATTTGTAGAGTATGTGTCTATTGGGTGTTTGTTTGTGTGTGCGTCACCTTGGTTATTTATATATTTTGTTTTTGTATAGATGAAGCGAAAGCGAAAGGAGCTTTTGGTTAGCAAACTCGTTTGCAAATAGTAATGAATGTGACAATAACTAATAAATTGTTCTTTTACTATGTAGCCACCATCTTTAGAATAGGAAGAGTGTTGATATATATATATATATATATATATATAGAAATATATATTTATATTTATATAAATATATATATATATATATATATTTATATTGATATTTATATATATATATATATATGTATATATATATTTATTTATATAAATATAAATATATATTATATATATATATGTATATATATATATATATATGTATATATATATATTTATATATATATATATATATATATATATCAACGCTGTTCCTATTCTAAAGATGGTGGCTACATAGTAAAAGAACATCTTACTAGTAATTGTCACATTCATTATTTAACTAATGAAACGTGGGTAATCCTCCTTTGTAGGTAAACGTCCTCACCCTCATTCGCCATGTACTCCTACACGGGATGCTCATCAGCAGCTTATCGAACTCGTAAAAATTGCGTCGTTTACTCATATGTAATAATTTTGTTTACGTTTATTAACGCTAAATCCGTAGAGAAGCAAATTCTGTCATTTTCAGGATACAGTTGCTTAGGTTTCCTGTGTCACGGTAATAACTGTTGCTAATATGTCTTATTACATGAGATTTATTGATTGATTATAAGTTTTTTTGGCATCTGGACATCGTAGGCCATTGACGCCAAATAAGGAATAAGTTAAAAAAAAAAAAAAAAAAAAAATGGTTCAGAATAATATTATGACCAACTTTCTGCGTTTTCATATTCTAAACCTGGAATTAGATTATCCTGTTTAAAGGTTTAAAGGCCGCTCATGAATGACAAAATTCAATTTAAAATCATAATAGTAAAATTGTCCTTATAAAAGTTAAATAGCTTTCAGAAGTCTGGCTTCTGAAATAACTAAAAATACCGCTAGAGAGAATTACAAACGAGGTAAATCATATGTACATGGCGCAAACGAGAGAGAGAGAGAGAGAAAGAGAGAGAGAGAGAGAGAGAGAGAGAGAGAGAGAGAGAGAGAACACATTCTGAAACAGTCCTCTTTGTTGTTGCTCTAAAGTCTAAAGTCTTGCAAGTTCAAAGGAGACTTTCACGCTTCTTTGAATTATCCTGAACCATTGCTTCACCTTTTGTGCCATTTACGTTCTATTGTTTATGTATATACGCTTTTATTGTTTTGTTTTTATTATATATCTGTACGTTGAATTTCTGTTATTTTCATCAAACTATGCATTGTCGTATTTTAAAATTGTTTCTTTGTCTTTGAAAAATTACGGTGAGAGAAATGTTGAAGCCATTTACACATTTTGATGGATTACTATTATAGGGAACTTGATACTATATAAAGCTTTTTTTTTCATTTTTTTTATTTGTGTGGATAGCCTGACACGAGCCCTTAAAATCTTGATCGGAGTTTTAAGATATTTTGCTATTTCAATTTTGTATCCTCCTCCGAAAGACTGTTAAAGACTGTATTTGTGTGTATATATATGTATTTATATATATTTATATATATTTATATATATATATATATATATATATACTTATACATATATATATTTATATATGTATATACACATATATATATATGTATATATATACATACACATATGTACATACACACATATATACATATATATATATATATATATATATGTATATATATATATATATATATATATCCCCTCCGAAAGACTGTTGGAGACTGTTTGTATATTAAGCCTTTTCCCCAATGAATTCTTTATCCTCTGTCATTTTATCTAAAAGAATCTGTTGTTATTTGGTGTAATGAATTACTGACTATAGCTTAAAAGGAATTAGTAATCAAGAATTGTCATTACAAGAGATGTTATGTTAAATGCTATTCAGAATAGTGACTTTACCTAAAGAGAATATGAAAATTATTGCTTAGCGATGAAGCATAGGAAAAGCATTAAAATTCAAAGGTGCCATTTTTATATTGATTGGGTGTATCATGTTATATTCTGGATACAAACAATATTGTTTAGACTTTAATATTGAACCGTCATTTAGGTGCTTCTATTCTGGATACGAAAAATATCGTTGAGAATATAATATAGAAAGATCAATCATGTGTTTCCTTCATAGGAGATATTTTGTAGAAACTGAAACCATGATAAACGTCATTATTCATCAAATTAAATTTTAATTTTTCATTACTTTGCCTGTTGCTTATTTCCTTATATCTTTTCCTCACTGTAATATATTTCCGTATTGGAGCCCTTGGGCTTATAGTAACCTGCTTTTCCACCTAGGGTTGTAGCTTGGCTAATAATAATAGTAATACTAGTAAGGATGAAATCCAGTGTAGCAACCCTACACAACATCAGCCACTTCTTAAACGTACACTTTATGTTCATCAACAGCCCGTTGAACCCATCTATGTACATTGTGGTAATCATGACGTATGCAATTATGCCATACCAGAATTTTATTCGTTTTAACGGCTATTTTCACACTATCGAACCAGCATTTAATGTGTCTTATCTCCCCTTTCGCAAATACACCGTAATTAGGTACTTTTTGAACCAACCTGCCATACCCCCATTCTTTACTCTGGATAAAACCACCCTATTCACTCCGAGATTGCTACCACTTCAATGCCAAAACCTTTGGGAGAGAGAGAGAGAGAGAGAGAGAGAGAGAGAGAGAGAGAGAGATAATTACAAATGAGGAAAATCATATGTACATGGCGCAGACGAGAGAGAGAGAGAGAGAGAGAGAGAGAGAGAGAGAGAGAGAGAGAGACATAATTACAAATGAGGAAAATCAAATGTAAATGGCGCAGACGAGAGAGAGAGAGAGAGAGAGAATTTGTATCCATTGTTCTCTTGACTTTAAAAGCCTTCATCCTAGCTATTATCAGATCAATGAACAAACTTCCTCGAAGGATTTGTCGAGTCAGAAAAGCTTTTAGGCCTCAATTTAAGGATTTGAGTTATCTGTCTTCTGCAGAGTAGAAAGATCGAATTTTTCCTCCTTGGTTTTTAGATCCTACTGGAAATAATGGTGAAGGATTCAATAATAACTAAGAGATAACTCATACATTCTAATATTTTGTTTGTTATTATTATTATTTTATCATCATCATCATCATCACAGACTCCAATATTTTATTTGTTATTATTATTGTATCATCATCAACATCATCACAGACTCCAATATTTTATTTGTTATTATTATTGTATCATCATCATCATCATCACAGACTCCAGTATTTTATTTGTTACCATTATTATTATTATTATCATCATCATCATCATCATCATCATTATCATAATCATCATCATCATCATCATCATCAAACGCATTACGAAAATTACCACTAATAATATGCAGCTTGAAGATCTCTCGAAAGTCAAGCGTAAACAGTACTAGTAAATAGTAAACACTATAAAACAATAAACAGTACTGTTAAATGTTTAATTTTCCCATACGCGTTTCAGATGCTTTTATTTTCCTTATCATAGACAATTGAATAGAAATTAATTAACATATTGGAGTCGGTTGGTGATTTTTCCTCCTCCTCCTCCTCCTCTTCCTCCTCCTCCTCCTCCTTCTTCTTCTTCTTCTTCTTCTTCTTCTTCTTCTTCTTCTTCTTCTTCTTCTTCTTCTTCTTCTTCTTCTTCTTCTTCTTCTTGTATTTTGTATTGCCGTAAAATAGTGTTTAAAGAGTTTGTAAGAATATAAAACACGCCGGCTCGTTTTGCTATAATTTAAAGAACGGTATTTTTCTTCCTCGTCTTAATCAATAGTAATAATAGAAATGAGAATACCTGTAATAGTAAATCAAATAATGAAGAGAAAATGAGAAAGATAAGTATAAGATTGTATTTCCTTTTAACAATTCCAGCCACAAGTATATTTTTAAAAACCTAGAATTAGGAAATGAATTAAAAAAACAAGTGCATATCGGTTACGCCTATTACAAATTGCAAAAAAATCGAAATAAATGGCACTAATATAATTTACAGGAAAAATACATAATCCAGCCCATTGCAGTGATTTCGACCATAGTATATATTTAAAGGAAGGTCATTCGGTATGAACGAGCAATGACGTTAGTGCCAATGATAGCTAGTTATTAATATTTAATGTGATAGAGATGACGCCCAGTAATGTTTTTAGCGAAATTAAACTCTCCGGGGTACTTAAAAATGCCAGATTAATTTCCTGGATTGATGGAATGTCAATTACCAATCTTGGTGAACCACACCCAATATTAACCCTCCCCTCTCTCTCTCTCTCTCTCTCTCTCTCTCTCTCTCACCGTGTAGATGGCAGCCTAGCCATCTCAAAACTGATATCGAGTGTTTTTTTTTTTCCTTTTTTTTAATGATTCAGTTTTTTTTCCCTTTGACGATCAGAAGAAAAGTGTCGTCAATCTTTTAAGAGTTTCTGTTTATTTGCGGCATTATTTGAGTTTTATTAGTTAAGAAAGAAGGAAAGGGTCTTATTTATTCCAAGTAGTAGATATAATACAGAATTGATGTGGTAGATATTTTATTACTAGTGATGATGAAATTAGCTAAAAAGTAAAAATAATAGCAACTAATAGAAACAACCATAATAATATTAAATAATTAGTCTAATGATAACAATGATTTATTAGTGCTAAACTTAAAGAGATGAAAAGGTCTCTTGCAGCATTACTCGTGAGTGTAAAAATCTAATAGATATGCATACAGTGGCAAACTGATTGTATTAGATAATGTTCATAAAACTTTAATGCTTTACTAGGAAATAAACAGTTAGTTTTTAATATATTATTATTATTATTATTATTATTATTATTATTATTTTGAGTAGCAGTGGTAGTAGACATATTAAAAATGTTACTGTCATCAAAATAACGTCTATGTCTAAGGAATTCGAAAATGAATAAGTTCTAAGTACCAGAGAAGCTTCTGTTTTATTTGCACAACCGTGTAATAATAGATTATTTATTTAACAATTACCTAATTTTTTTTTATTTGAGTCTCAGTGCTTCTGAACGCCTGTAATATTTTTTTTTGGGGTCTAAAATTTGCCATTGACAGGTGGGATAGATAAGAGAGTGGGTTATCTATCATTTCAAGTGGTTGCGAGATTATCTTAAGAAATAAAGAATAAGCAAGTGGAATTGAGGAAATATGAAAGCAAGATTTTTCATAATCATTATTCCTATTCCCCTTGTAAAGCAGCTTATATTTCAATTTCATCTTGTTTGTCTGATTGTTTGTTTGTTTTTAGGAGTGGCCATAAGTATTGGTTAGATTTACGAGAATTGTACCAGGTGCGAACCTCTAGTGTCAACGAGGGATTTAATTTTGGAGGAGGGAAATTTCTCTCATTTTGGTGGATCACTTATTCTGGGCGAAGGTTTCAGTCTCCGAATGCTCGTGTTTGCATATATCTCTTTATGACACACACACACACACACACACACACACATATATATATATATATATAGATACTCTCTCTCTCTCTCTCTCTCTCTCTCTCTCTCTCTCTTTATAATATATATATATATATACTTATATATATATATTTATATATATATTTATATATATATATTTATATATATATAATATATATATATATATATATAAATATTTATATATATATAAATATATATATATATATTTATATATATATATAAATATATATATATATATATATATATTTATATATATAAATATATATATATATATATATATATAGATAGATAGTTTATTTTTCCACAAAGACATCGTTTTCTCTGAAAATATGCTAAAGAAGATGAATACTCATGTTTGATCCAAGGTTGTTTTGAATGTTGATGATAATGATAAAGATAATAATTATAGTAAATGCATAGAAATCGTAGAGGTATATTAATGATAATGTGAATAAGATAGCCTGAAGTTTGTAGATTAAGATTGCCATTTTCTTAAAAGTTGTAGTTCCATCGTAAATCACGAGTCACACAGTCTATACACATTTTAGATTAAGATTTTTTGTTTTTGCTTTTGTTTTTTATTATTTTTTCCTTATTTCGGACTTTAACCCCGGTTGCAATTGTTCTTTGCATTTCTTTAGTTATTTATTTATTTTCTAGATTTTAACTTTTTTATTCATGTTAAATGGTACTCTAGTCCCCAAAACTAACGTCAATGTGTGGTTCCAAAAATGGCTATATGAACAGGCCCTATTATTTAGTCTGCCTGTTAAAACACACTAGGCGTACTAGAAGTAGATCTACATATGGTAGAGTCATTAATATTTCATAAGAAAATAAAGAATAATACCACCTAAAGTCATATATGGTATCCACTCCCCAACAATCTGACCTACCGCGTTTTCTCGCCCCACACAACACGTGTCAAACAACATCGTCCGGTGTGTCAGATTATACAGCACATTTTGTTATCGTTACTTTTGAGAGCCATAGTACATGACTTGGATTTAACACTGGGTTTTTTCGTTTGTGTGTGTTTGTGTATGGGGGGGGGTGGCATTATACCTGCTCTATTTTTAGTTACAGAAATTGGTATGTAATGAAAGGGAGAAGAGATTTCAATGATCCTACATTTGATAGAATGCGTACTAATTATTTTTTCTTCGAGAGACTGAGACAGAGAGACGGAACGATTTTTTTACTTTTATCAGAATTGCTTGTTTTGAACGGTGCATTACATTTGCGCGCATTGCCCCTACAATTGCGCTCTAAAACCATTACCATTGCGCGCATCTTTCCATTACTATTGCGCGCATGCATTTCTCAGGGTATTCCAGTAATCCCTGTTGTCAAACCCATTCCAAAGAGAACGTTAGTTCTTTAGATGTCAATGAATTTCAATGGATTTTAAGGTAGTTAAATTCTATTTATCTTTTTTTTTTCTTTTGCAAGGGGTTTTCATGTCAATGCATAATAATAGTTGTTGGCTCAACTAATTTTATGCCAGTTACATTCAATGTAGCTTTATTGTTTTTCATTTCCCTACGAAGTTTTTTTTTTTTCAGGAGTCGATGTTTAGGTTACCGGTAAATACAGATTACATACAAGACATTTATTCACAAGAATGTTTATTATAATAAAAAATGAGATACATTTATGTATATATATAAATGAAAAACAAACTTAACAGATGTCTGTTCGTGCTGAATATCTAAAACCAATAGCCTTCAAAAACTGATATCGATTATGTTCCCCTTCCTGCATCTTGTTGAATTGATCCATTAGATAAGTAGTCTTTTCTCTCTCGCTTCGTCTTAGAACTGCAGGTGTGCCAAGCCCTCGCAATTTAATGTATGTTGTTGTTTGGATTTTTAAGATGTTATCTAAAAACACAGAAATTGATGGGTGAGGTGAATAAAATTGCTCATTGTAATGAGCATGGAACGATTCGGGGCCATTTGTTGTTCGACGTGCTTCAACTGACGGTCGTGATGCCCATAGAATTGGAGGATATAATGCCTCCGGAAGGATGTAATTGTCAACAACGTAATCTGCAAACTTAACACAGCGCTGATCATCTGGAATGTTTGCCATGAGTTCCTCAGCAAAACTGTCACCAACTTCCGCTGGATCAAGAAATGCTAAACCAAAAAACTGAGTTAGCCACAAGCCTATTTCCGATTCCTTGTCTTTATATTCAGAACTGAGGCCTATTTTCTGAATTTTTCTCCACCAGCTTTGGCCTAGATGGAATCTACAACACTGTATTATTACATTTGGAATATAGACCTAAATGCATTATGCATAGCTACTTCAAAATCAATGTGAACGAGACTAGGTTTAAATTCAAGATTTCTATCTGTACACAAGGTGGAGATCATGCTAAGCAATGTAGAGTAAATTTCTTCGGATTTCGATGGTAATAAAGCAAACACAAGAGGTACATAGTGTCCCAGATTAAATCCATGAATAGTGTACAATTGCTCAAAATATTTTGGACAGCACTTGAAAGTTCCGTCCACAAAAATTTCACTAACTTTTGTACACAGTGCGAGGAGATTTGAATTGCATGACAATATTATAATTCCATGTTCTTTACTATTAAGCAAACAGAATTTTTCTTTCTATTAGTTTCCAATTCCATGACGTCAAGAGCATCGTGAACATTCTCTCTAGATTTGGGTAAAGTTGGAAACTTTGTACGTCTTTTCCTGTAGATTGCCATTGTTAAATTTTTCAGATCTTTCACTTCCAGACTTTCGTCATCAACACACTGTAATTCGCTTCGAACTATTTTCATAGGTCTCGTGCTAATGTCATCAAACGCTTTCCTCTTCACAGATGCTCGGATAGCTTGAAGTTCAACTTTTTTGCTTTCTATCTCATGTGAGTGAATACACGTTCCACTGATTATAGTTGTACAGCTATCATCGGTTCTTAGCCTTCCTTTGCAGGTTTTCACTGTACAACGCCATGAAATTTCCGATGATTTAAGAATTCTGTCGATTCTGTATGTATATCCATCGTGAATCAAGGATTTCTTTCCTTTCTCGGTTTCAGATAGTGTGAATTCCATGATGCTAATTTCGGACTAAAAGAGAGAGCTATTGAAACTAACGTATCTTAATTCGAGTGAATGCATCTTATAAACTGTGAACTGTCATGGTGTCCGAAAGTGCTCGTTATCTTATCAAAACCATATGTAATAGGGTAGTTTGACAAGAAATGGCTGAAAGAAAAGAGGGGAAAAGAGGCGCGCAACTGTAATAAATTTCAGCGCGCAATCGTAACACTTCTTAATCCCTAAATGCGCGCAAATGTAATGCGCCCGTTTTGAAGGCTCATTTTCCTACATTGTTTCAAGTAAGTTGGGTTTTCAAATTAATTAAAACGATCAATAGAAAGTTACTTTTTTACTTCAGTATATATAATATATATATATGTGTGTGTACATATATAAACATATATACACACATATATGTATGTGTATATATATATATATATATATATATGACTTGGATTAAACACTGCGTATTTTTCCTTTTTTTTTTTTGTGTGTGTGTGTGGGGGGGGGGGGATTATAAATGCTCTACTTTTAGGTACAGAAATTGGTATGTAATAAAAGGGAGAAGAGATTCCAATGATCCTATATTTGATAGAATGCCTGCTAATTATTTTTTCTTCGAGAGACTTAAGAGACAGAGAGACAGAACGATTTTTTATTTATATCAGAATTGCGTTTTTTGAAGGCTCATTTTCCTACATTGTTTCAAGTAAGGTGATTTTCCAAATTAATTAAAACAATCAATAGAAAGTTCCTTTTTTTACTTCAGTATATATATATATATATATATATACAGTATATATATACATACATATATATATATATATATATACTGTGTGTATATATAAACATATATATACACACATATATGTATATGTATATATATAGTATATATGTATATATATGTATATATATATATATATATATCTCACATACCTAAGCACAAACACAAATGATTTCTCTCTCTCTCTCTCTCTCTCTCTCTCTCTCTCTCAAACACAGGTGGAGATTTTCCACTTATCTGTAACCTCGGGGGAGAAGTAGGCACCCTCTTCTCTTGATAGCTATTAGGGTCCCTGCGGGTTTAATTTTGTTCGCAAGTTACGAGTTAAGTAATTTCGTCCAAATTACTCTCCCCGTTGTTCTCAAGAAAGTAGAGAGTGGAGTTTATATAATATTTGATTGATGGATGGAAGATCTTTGGGTACTCGCGTTACATTCTTGTTAATTAACTTCCATAAGGCAATGTTTTTATAACGTAATATATATATGTATATATATATTATATATATAGCCTGTATATGCTGTGTATATTAAGTGATCCACATACACACACATATATATATATATATATTTATATATATATATATATAATATATATATACTCTATATATATTAAGCATATATATGTATTATAAGTATATATATATACGCATATATTTATATATATATATACATTTATATATGAAGAGAGAGAGAGAGAGAGAGAGAGAGAGAGAGAGAGACTTGGTCTTTATTATATAGGGGAGATATGTATTGTTTTTTCAAAAACTTTCTCTATATTTGCACGATCATTCATATACTGCAGATCTCCTCTAAGGCTAATCATCCAAGTCCTGAAATGGTCCCTTTAATCAAAAGTTGCATTCCAATTTTCCCCTGATCGAATAATTTGTTACCATCCACAAGGGTCACATACGGTGGCGAAGTTCATTAGAATATCGACATAACAATTTACAAAATAAAATTCCAATTCAAATAAAAATATACGTTTCACGCGATGCTCTTTTTTTTTTCTTTTTTTTTAAGCTTACCTGCTCTTCAAAGCTGCAACCATTTTTTAGCCTTCTAATTTACCACCGTTCATACTTCATTTTTTCATTTCTCTATTCAACAGCATGCAACTTTTCTTCCCAGTGCAACTATGCGTTCGTCCTTGTTACGCTTATAATTATTGTTATTACTAGATAAGCTACGTCCCTAGTTTTTAAAGCATGATACTACAATCCCAAGGTCTCCAACAGGGAAAATAGGCCAGTGAGGAAAGGATATAAGGAAAAGGACAAAGAGTCTCTTTTACTCTTACCATGTGGAAAGTAGTCACTGAATAATTACAGTGCAGTAGACATACGTCTCGTTTTAAGTTTGCATATGACTGATCTGTTTTAACGTTGTTACCGATCTTGAAATAATTTTTAGTTATCATTATTTATATATAGTTTATCTGATATTCCCTTATATCCTTTCCTCACAGGGCTACTTTCTCTGTTAAACCCATTGGTCTTGCAGCATTCTACTTTTCCAGCCAGAGATTTAGCTTGGCTAGTAATAATAATAATAATAATAATAATAATAATAATAATACTTGTTCCTCATGCAAGTAAATTCTTTTCCTTTACATTTATTGTTGTATTTCGTTTGCAAAAGTTGCCTCCTTTCCATCTTTTTCGTCTGAGCCTTCCTATTCCATTTTCCCTACACTCCTCGTTAAATACCATTCGACATTTGCAATGAGTGTGAGTGGAGTCACGTTCGACGTTTTTCTTGTGCTGAATGGGAGATTTGCTTAGGACTTGGACTGACTACATGCATTTTCTCTCTCTCTCTCTCTCTCTCTCTCTCTCTCTCTCTTTCTCTCTCTCTCTCTCCTCTCTCTCTCTCTCTCTCTCTCGGACCTGTATTTAATCATACAGTAATGTGGCAGAGTGGGGAAGAGAATGGATGCATATGAGGAGGTACACCGGCGGCTATGGGTCTGGAATTTTAAATGAAGATAGGGAGTATAAATTAGAGATTGCTTAGTTTTGAATAAAGCACCTGATAATTTATGAAAATGGAGGAGTGGTGAGCTTAATCATTACATCCTGGTTAGAGGAGTTGATAAAAACAATGTGATGAAATGGATATCGATTTTGGGGGAAGCATGTGTTAAACAACATAGAATAGTAGCGATGGATTTTAAAATGAGAGGTAGAAAACCCAAGAAGAGAACTAGGAGATATAGAATTAAGGTTCGGGACCTTGCAGGAGAAAATGGTGAGCAATTTAGGAGCATTATGAGAGAAAGGCGATTGGGAAGCTTAAACTTAAGAGATATGAGGGGTATGAAAGAAAAGGGATAACAGAGAAACTAGTGGAAGAATCAGCGGATATGTTGTGTCAAAAGGAGAAAATTGTTGGTGGAACAGGGAGGTACAATACTCCTGTAAAAGATGATCAAAGTCATTTAAGGACTGGAACGTAAGGCATGCACAGGGCGAGAAAGGGCTCTGAGAAGAAAAAGATTCCAGGAGAAATGTTGGTGTAGCTATTGGAAGAGCGTTTGTGCTATTGAATAAAAGTCTAGGAACAAGGGATGGGGAAAAGGATACCTATAAGATTTCAAACCTGAGGGAAAGGCAAAGACAGTATTTTGTGCAACTGGGAGTCAACGGGGATAAAGATGAGAATTTATTGCAAAGGGATGAAAACATTAAGAGGAGATGAAGATAGTATTTTGAACACCTATTGAATACTGAAAATGAGAGAGAGAGAGAGAGAGAGGAGGGGGGGGGGATGGGGTTGGAAGGTCCAGTGATGGAGATAAGAAATGCAAAAATGAAGCGGCCATTAAGTAAAATGTAAAATGGTAAACATATCCATAATAAAAAAAAAAAAATTGTCCTGAGGTTGACCCTTGATGTAATTCAACACTAACTTCTAAGGTATCAGTTTCCCCAAATGCAGTTATTACTTATGCCCTTGTTCTTTTGTACATCTCTACCAGTCTAACCAATTTCTCGGGACTTTAATCTTCCTCAAGCACCAAATCATCACTGCTCTTGATATTCTTATCATATTCTTTCTCTAGACTTTCAAACTTTCCTCTTCCTTCCAAAACATCACTTCTCTTGTTATTCTATCATATC
>NC_090745.1:109839084-109841584 GCF_036898095.1 Palaemon carinicauda | reverse complement strand
GAAGGGCACTTCCTATCTTAGAATTCTGTTCTTCTTTCGATCCTTACAAATGATCTTGCAACGCTTTACAACTGCTATAAATAGTGTTTAATTGATAAACGCTACCCAGTATAAAGCATTTTTGAGGTATCGTAATATATTGTTGATTATTGATCGTATTGTAATTTTATTCGTGCAGAGTTCTTGCCTGAGGATACACTCGGGCACGCTATTGTATATTATTTCTCTTCCTCCTGTCTTTTTTTTTTCAAGTTTTAATAGTTTATATATATGAAAAATTTATTTGTGTTGGTACTTTTATTGAAATATTTTATTCTAATTGTTAATTACTTCTCTTGTAGTTTGTTTATTTCCTCATTTCCTTTCATCACTGGGCTATTTCCCTATTGAAGCCCTTGAGCTTATAGCATCTTGCTTTTCCTTTGTGTGGTTGTCGCTTAGCAAAAAGTAGTAGTAGTAGTAACAGCAATAATAATAATAATAATGATAACATTGATAGTCTGGTGGGTGGAGTTTAGAGCAAACAACTTCTTAAAGGGGCGGTGACCATTGGTCGTCTTATAGACGCCACAACTAAAGCTGTTTAATGAACTTGTTATTGGACCAGTAAACGTTGAATAGGTACGGTCCATAACGTTGCTCTCATAGTCTATGTAGGTGTATTATAAAGGGTTCTTTAATGAACATATTACTTAACAATAGGGAACGTTCATTATCAAACTATTATAGGTGAAAAACTTGAGTTAATACTAGGAACCTGATTCTTATGAAAAAATTCCAATATTAAATTCGCCTTGTGCGTGTGAGGAAGTATTTACCTTCAACACAGGCTATTGATGTAATTCAGTTCAAGTGTTTATCAATAGTTTGATTGTTGTAATACTACGAAGTGGAGTTACACTCAGGGTCCTCGATACTGTGTATCGAATTCCTACCATCTTTACATTTATTGATGATTATATGATTTATATAATCTAACTCAGCCAGACAAATAAGTCTTGTCTCTTCATGGAACTGCTTGAAGTGTTTGTTCTGGTATGAGAAAAGTTCATATTGGAGCGACTGAGAGTGAAAGAAGTCGAGTAGCTAATTGTGTAAAGATCAAATGGAACTTTTGAAAAGTACTGATAAAAGACAGAAAACAGTGAAGCTTGTTCATGAAGAGAATGTTTATAACAGCTAACAATGTTAGCTTACAACTTGTCTGTATTCTAACATATTCAGATTGAAGCTCTGGTAAGCATCTCCTGAATTTGAAATTGGTTTTCATAGTCTGAATTATTATACAGTATTAGTAGTTTTAAATTGCTAGCTTGTGTTATAATTAATGTGAAATATTAAGCTACTAATCAATATCATGTTTACGCGCTATAAAACTAGGCAGGAATGATCCTGTGAACCTTTGAGCGTTCGAGAGCCCATTTCTATTATTATTATTATTATTATTATTATTATTATTATTATTATTATTAAAGCTACAACCATAGTTGGAAAAGCAGGATGCTTTAGGTCCTATGGCTCCAACAGGGAAAAATAGCCCAGTGAGGAAAGGAAATGAATAACCTATTATAGAAATAGTGACAAATTGAAATAACATATTTTAAGGACATTAACATTAAAATAGATCTTTCATATATAAGTTATAAAAAGAGACGTATGTCGACCTGTCCAACATAGAAACATTCGCTGCAAGTTCAAACTTTTACACTTTCAGAATCGAATTACATCTAATGCACACATAGTTTTGCGCACTATTAATAAAGAATGATATTATTAATGTCAATATCCACGTATCCATCGCAGCTCGCTTCATTAAAAGTCTGTGAACAAATATTAGACGTCATATATACCCGTCTAGAGCAGATGGCGCTAATAACGGAACTTCGTTATTAATTTTGAAAGTTCCTGATGGGAAAGTTCATCTATGATGATGAAGCTTGGCGTCATTCCTTTATTTGTAGAGGGAATCGATTGGACTTTTATGCTTAGAGGAACTGGATAATGATGAGCACTTTGACATTAGTTTGTGTGGATTTTAATTTTGACACTGAATTTCTGTAGTGTTTCAAATAACGTCACCCTCATAAACTAACTGCCTAAGTCATTTTCTCCACTTGTTGGGAAATAAAAAAAAAACCTTCTCATTTCCTAATTCTTTATATCATTGTCTTGAGCTTCAATTCACAAATTCTAATTCACAAATTCTTCTGTTAAGAATTTGTGAATTGAAGCTCAAGACAATGATATAAAGAATTAGGGAATGAGAAGTGTTTTTTTTTTATTTCCCAACAAGTGGAGAAAATGACTTAGACAGTTAGTTTATAAGGGTGACGATAATCTATTTTAAGAGGCGATGGACTGCTGGCATGCTTTGTATTATGCTCAGACGTTAGTTATGCGGGTTAAGGGTTTAAAAGGTTTAAAGGCTCCTCATGAATAGCAGAGGCAAGGAACAATGATATTGCCCTAGCTAGCTGTACAATACTCTAGAGAATGGCCA
>NC_090745.1:109821584-109834084 GCF_036898095.1 Palaemon carinicauda | reverse complement strand
CGTTTACTGATAAAAAAGGCACTTGGTTCCTCATACAAGAGATGCAAATGTTCACAGATTAAAAAACGCACTTAGTTGCCCAGACAAGAGATGCAAACCTTCGCAGATTAAAAAACGCACTTAGTTGCTCAGACAAATGCAAACGTTCGCAGATAAAAAAACGCACTTAGTTCCTCATATAAGAGATGCAAATGTTCACAGATTAAAAAACGCACTTAGTTGCCCAGACAAATGCAAACGTTCGCAGATGAAAAAACGCACTTAGCTGCCCAGACAAGCGATGCAAACGTTCGCAGATCAAACACGCACCTAGCTGCCTAGACAAGAGATGCAAACGTTCGCAGATTAGAAAACGCTCGTGGTTGCTCATACAAAAACGCTCTTTGCTGGCCAGACAAGAGATGCAAAAGTTTGTAGATCAAAAACGCTTATATACAATTCTTGTCATAATGCCTTAGCCTCAGTTCCTGATTTTCTTGTTATTGATGTTTTTTTTTTTATGGTAGACTAGTAGCAATAACCTGACAGTTTCTTCTTTTTCACACGGTCTGCTAAATATTTGGACAATAATTTATCAGCTTCATTCATTTTTTATTTTACACGGTCTGCACTATAGGCAATAACTTATCATTTCCTTTCTCCTTTTTCTCACGGTCTACTAAATACTATGGGGAATAACTTATCAGCTTCATTCATTTTTTTTAACACGGTCTGCACTGTAGACAATAACTCATCAGTTTCTTCTTTTTTTTAACACGGTCTGCTAAATACTGTAGGCAATAACTTATCAGTTTCTTCTTTTTCTTCCTTTTCACACGGTCTGTTAAATGCTGTGAGCAATAACTTATCAGTATCTTTCTAAATTTTCTTCTTTTTACACGGTCTGCTAAATACTGTGGGCATTAACTTATCAGTTTCTTTCTTTTTCTTTTTCACACGGTCTGCTAAATACTGTGAGCAATAACTTATCAGTATCTTTCTTCGTTTTCTTCTTTTTACACGGTCTGCTAAATACTGTGGGCATTAACTTATCAGTTTCTTTCTTTTTCATCTTTTTCACACGGTCTACTAAATACTGTGAGCAATAACTTATCAGTTTCTTTCTTCTTTTTCTTCTTTTTTTCACACGGTCTGCTAAATATTGTAGGCAATAACTTATCAGTTTCTTTCTTCTTCTTTTTTTCACCCGGTCTGCTAAATATTATGGGCAATAAGTTATCAGTTTCTTTCTTTTACACATCTGCTGAATATTATGGGCAATATCTTATTAGTTTCTTTCTTCTTTTTCTTCTTTTTCACACGGTCTGCTAAATACTATGGGTTATAACTTATTAGTTTTTCTCTCTTTTCTTTGCTTTTCACGCTGTTTGTTAATTACTAATGAGAACACGTTCCTAATTTCTCACCGTCCCAGACAATAAGCACAAATGATTTGCCCTGTTAAGATGAGGATATGAGCATTGTCCTCCTATCTAGCGTGACCACAATCTGGCAAGAAATTCAATCTCGGGTGATATATCGATTGAAATTAGGTCCCAGACTGGTGATCCAGCAATTTGCCTCCGGTGCTCCTTTGTAGAGGGATACAACCTCCTATATTACTTTAGAGAAATGGGGGGATACGTTGCATCTCCGTTGTGAGGATGTATCATATTGAAGTGGATGTATCCGTAATGAGAATCAGTACGTCATTGCTTTCCCTCTGGCTGTTTGGTTGTGGGATATGAAAGGTCGTGTTTGATCTGCTATTAATGAGAGAGAGAGAGAGAGAGAGAGAGAGAGAGAGAGAGAGAGAGAGAGATGAATATTGTCACAGGTAAACCAACTGTATTAAAGTGAAGTAAGTTTGTATTCAAAGGAAATTTAATTTAATTTGATTATTGATGAAATAGATTACTAAAGATTATATTTAGATAGATTGACTTGGAGAAGAGTTAATCGACTTATTGTAGATATGTATAAACCTTAATTGATAAATTGATAATGTGAAGTGAACCTTTTAAGCCCCCATTCATATGTATATATACAATTATATGCAGCCATTTCTAGTCCAATGCAGGACAAAGGCCTCCTATATGTCAATTCATGTCTGGGGTTTGGCCAGTTTTCATCACGCTGGCCAGTACTGATTGATGGTGGGAGAATTCACTCTGATCGCTAACAGCAAACCAATCTAGTTTATATATATTATAAATATATATATATATATATATATATATATATATGTATATATATATATTTATATATATATACATATATATATATATATATATATATATATATATATATATATATATATATATATATATATATATATATAATTATGTATGTATGTATGTCTGTATGTATATAGATAGAAAGAAAAATGGTTTTGTTTATATGTATGTTTGTATGTAAGTTATTAACTAGTATATAAACGAAATGCTTAGGAAAGACTACATATATATGCAAGCATGAATATGTATAAAGCAGATGTTCATCTATCAGGTTTATTTAGGTTATAGATAATAAAATAAACTTTAACAAGTTCTGTTGAGTATTATTGAATTAAGTAAATGACGGAAATATTAAAAATATATTGGAAATGTTTACACGGAAAGAATACCATTAAAAAGTGTTTTTTTAATTGAATTAATTTTGGTTTGTAATTGAAGCATATATCTGAACATTTTCATGGGTGAAATAATTGTAGAGGAATGTATTTTGAAATATTTTTGTTCGCTGTTTGGATTGGTCAGAACAATTTTAAAGTTAAAATGACATTGAAATGTATATTCTAATGGAAGAATTTCCTGTTGAAGTTTAGATAGGTCTGGTAAATAGAAATAAACGTGACATGAAATTGAATATTTTTATAACAAAAAAGTATGTAAATAGATGTAACAAACGTTAATAACTTTACGAAAACTATCGCGAAAAGTTTTCCATTTTATGAAAGCTGTCGGATAGTTTTCTTTACAAATGGTTTAAAAAAATAGATGTAATGAACGTTAGTAACTTTACGAAAACTATGGCGAAAAATTTTTCATTTGATAAAATATGTCGGATCGAGTTTTCTTTATAAATGCTTCCTTATCATAAGTGGGTTCAGTCTAAGGTATTTTTTTGGGCTTAAACGACCAATTGCAGACCACAATTGCTAGGGTTTACCTAATTCGTTTTTTGTGCTAGGAGATATAACGTTATTTCTAATTAGGTTATCCATAAAATTCTCCTTTTTTGTAGGAAAATAAAAATGATATCTTATAGACATCTAAGGTTGTTTCGTTATAACGTTATTTTTAATTAAGTTATTGATAAAATTCTTCTTTTTTATAGTAAAATAAAGAATAAATCCTATAGGCATGTCGTTTCATTACCGTACGAAGAGACAAGTCACTTTTGTTGTGATAGTAAACATTTATCTGTGTATAAGACAAGCTGGTAAGTTGTTTGCTCTCTCTTTCTCCGCCCTAGCTGTAACCCACAAGAGAGTCTGATGGCAAATAAGGAAATAGATAAATGCTTAAGGTTAAAAGACGGATATTATACTTCAAGGAAAATACTCATATCCCTTGGTCTGATTAGAGAATCAGTTTTCTTGTCATGCAGTTTATTAGTAGCGATAGCTTACGGTGTTCCTTGAGGTTAGACCATAGAAGGATAGGTGAGATAACTCGGCGAAGAAGCAAAGTTTGATTCTTGAGAGAGAGAGAGAGAGAGAGAGAGAGAGAGAGAGAGAGAGAGAGAGAGAGAGAGAGAGAGAGAGAGAGAGAGAGAGAGAGAGAGAGAGAAATTAGAGCTTATATTTTACCTCTGTTGTATGCATTATTAAACATATTATTATTAATATTATTATTATTATATGTTATTATTATTAGCTAAGATACAACCCTAGTTAGAAAAGCAGATGCTGTAAGCCCAAGGGCTCACCGGGTAAAATAGCCAGTGAGAAAAGGAGATAGGTAAATAAATTGCAAGACTAGGAAAAACAATTTAAATAAGATGTTTGAAGAACAATAACAGCATTAGAATAGATATATCATATATAAACTGTAAAAAGTGACGTATGTCAGCCTGTTCATCAAAAACATTGGCTGCAAGTTTGAACTCTTGCAATAATTTGGACTCGAATGACGTCGTGTACGGTTGATACCTGAGCAACATTAAACTTGATGCACTTAATTACATTTAATGCACTCCCTCATTCGATGAATGTGGATATCAAGCCTACACGTGTACCTATTTGCTAAATATGAAAGCATGGTTTCGAATACCAGTCGGGTAGGAGCAATTATAATGATATGTTTGTGCAAATTCTTTCCTAAGTTTAGAAAAAAAAATTTCTCTGGCAAAATTAATGGCAGATGATCATACGTTCATAAAAAAACATAAAGAAATACATAAAACTAATATGCACGTTCTGAGTGAGGTTACCTTAACGTGGTGAAAGGGTTTGTGTATCGCCATGAACAGCAAGGCTGTACTAGTCTGGGCCATCCATACTAAGTTGGTTTGCTTTGAGCGATCAAATTATAGTTCCTGCAATGGACTAGAAACCAGTGCTTTTGTTTATATATATATATATATATATATATATATATATATATATATATATATATATATATATATATATATATATATATATATATATATATGCTTCTTAGAAGATCTTTGGGTCTGGCCATTTTGGCTACCAACCCCTTTTTATAAATATATTTGCTGAAAAATTATAGATAACGGTTTGCTTGTTCCAACCCCCTCCTATTAGATGAAGGCATGTAGAAATATCTATACGCATATATACTGTATATATATCTATATGCATATATATATACACATATATATATATATATATATATATATATATATATATACTGTATATGTGTGTGTATATATATATATATACATATATATATATATATATATATATATATATATATATATATATATATATATATATGTGTGTGTGTGTGTGTGTATGTATGTGTATTGGGTGTCTTAAAAGCTCTGGGCTCCTGATGTTTCCTTCCGAAGAGATCCATATCTTTGTTAAATGTCCTGGAAATCTCGTTCCCTGAGAAAATGTTGCCCCAAATTACCATTCGCCGTATATTTCATGGCTTTACGTCGGTTCGCCCTTTCCTCAATAGACTCAAAACTATTTGTGATCGTCGGCGTTCTTGGTTTCGGTTTTAAGGAAAGTGGTTTTTGGATTTTTGGTTTTAAGGAAACGGGTTTCTTGGAACGTTTTTCATATTTTGGTTTTAAGGAAACTGGTTTCTTGGAACGTTTGTATATTTTGGTTTTAAGGAACTGGTTTCTTTGAACGTATGTATATTTTGGTACAAACGTTCCAAGAAACCCGTTTCCTTAAAACCAAAATATAAAAAAAGTCCCAAGAAACCAATTTCATTAAAATTAAAGTATAAAAAACGTTCGAAGAAGCAAGTTCCTTAAAACTAAAATATAAAAAACGTTTTTTTATATTTTTATTTTAAGGAAACTGGTTTCTTGGAACGTTTTTTATATTTTGGTTTTAAGGAGCTGGTTTCATGGAACGTTTTTTATATTTTAGTTTTAAAGAAATTGGTATCTTGGAACGTTTTTTATATTTTGGTTTTAAGGAAACTGGTTTCTTGGAACGTTTTTTATATTTTAGTTTTAAGGAAATTGGTTTCTTGGAACTTTTTTCATATTTTGGTTTTAAGGAAACTGGTTTCTTGATACGTTTTGGGGCTTTGGTTTTTAAGGAAACTAGTTATTTTGGACTTTTTTCGTTTTAAGGAAACTGGTTTCTTAAAGTGGTTTTGGGTTTGAAGGAATATTTTCTTGAAACGATTTTTGTTTTAAGGAAACTTGTTTCTGAAAGTTTTTTTCAAATTAGATCTATATATATACATATTTTCTGTTCAAGTTCACAGTAGTAATATAAAGTTTTCTATTTGGTGTCTGGTCAGTTACTTAGATTTCTTTTTGTAGTATGTAGATGTAACCTTATCATTTTCTATAATTTATTAATGTTTCACGGTACCTATCTATAAAGTCCCTACATTCAATGTGTTGTTATGCTGTCCGATAATTTGTAGTCATATATATTTTCAAGATCGTTTTGAGATTGTCTTAAATTTTAAGCAAAATACATTGTTTTAAAAGAATTATTTGCAATATTCTTCATACCGATTTTTGTTTTATTGTTGATATTGACATTTTATTTTCGCTTGGTAATAGTTTCCTATTTAATATGAAATTGATGATTATTACCATCTTAATTGTAATTTAACTTTTAAAATAATATCCTTCGTGATTATTGTAAACGATTCTTCATTATAACATTCGAAAGAAATATTTAACATCCTAGTTAATAGTTTCCGTCACATTCACAATAAATAGAATTGTATGCCCTTTCACAATGGATTAGATTTTTTTTATATGTAAGTGATTTCTCCAATATAATTCTTTTGCCAAAAGATCCCTGTTCCTTTATAAGCCGAGTATTAGTGGCCATTCGCTGATCCTGCATAAAGAGATTATGAAAATATCTCATGTTCTCGGCACACATGGTTTGTAATTAGCCCCACCTATCGAAGGATCGATATTTCCTTCCTTCTCGATTAAGGTTTTGAAGGCTTAAAGGCCGCTCATGAACGGCAGAGGCAAGGGGTAGGAACATTGCCCTAGCAAGCTGGACAATGCCCTAGAGACTGACCATATTATTATTATTATTATTATTATTATTACTAGCTAAGCTACAACCCTAGTTGGAAAAGCAAGATGCTATAAGCCCAAGGGCTCCAATAGGGAAAATTAGGTGATCAGCGCCCAAGCCCCCTCTCCATCCAAGCGGGGACCAAGGAGGGCCAGGCAATGGTTTCTGATGACTCTGCAGGTAGACCTATAGGCTCACCCAAACCCCTTATCCTTAGCTCACAAGGATGGTGAGGATGCAGCGACCAAAAGAACTAACGAGTTCGAGAGGGACTCGAACCCCAGTCTGGCGATCACCAGTCAGGGACGTTACCAAATAGGGCCTCCATAAGTATGGATATTTTCATGCTCATGCTATTAGTCTTTTGCTTTATGTAATGTTGCCCGGCAAAAACCGGATTTAGATATGAGTATTCTCCATATTTATCCTTGGAGATCCTTCTATCGGCCCTCACTAGATCGATCATTCATACCTCATAAGCTAGTTACTACGCAAAGAGATATGGAAAAAATAATGATGGGAATACCGCGTACAGAAAAAGAGTAACTTGTATATGAGGGCAAACTAAAATAGAGGATATTCTAACATGTAAGAAAAAGAAATGGACATGGGCAGGGCAATATAATGAGAATAACAGATAATATATGGACATGAATAACTGAATGGGTCTATAGATATTGCAAAAGAAGCAGGGGAAGGAAGAGAAGACGGTGGATTGATGAACTAAGAAAACTTACGGGTATAGATTATCATAGAAAGACCATAAACAGACAGAGTGGAAGGCCATGTCTGAGGCCTTTTTTTATTCAGTGGACTAGTTACGACAGAGGATGATATATATATATATATATATATATATATATATATATATATATATATATATATATATATATATATATATATATATATATATATATATATATATATGAATGTTTACATATACTGTATAAGTTATTATTTTGTATGTAAATATTTGGTGGATAAATATCTGTGTAAGGATTTATTAACCGAATCATCTACCTTTGTGGAAGCTGAGGTACAATAAGCACCCATAATGGCATGTTCTCACAAAGCTCATGATATTTCGAGGGTGAATTTGTTTCCCTTTGTCCCAGGTGTCAACTTTAACTGCCTCTGTGAATCTAATTCTCTCTCTCTCTCTCTCTCTCTCTCCATCTCTCTCTCTCTCTCTCTCTCTCTCTCTCTCTCTCTCTCTCTCTCTCTCTCTCTCTCTCACATTTTATAGGTTATTTTTCACGCCTTTCCTATCTTTCTTCAAAGCAAATATGGATTTTCGTCCCACAAGTCTGTTGTCGCATATTTGTGGCTTTTATCTTCGCGGATGTTATGACACATATATTGAGCTAGCGAATTGAAGTCTGAAGATTTCAGGTTTTTTCCTTGTAAAGAGAGAGTCTTGGCTTGAATTCTTTTGTTTCAAAAGAGGATATTTACATTTATACATACACACAAATACATACACACAAAAAAAGTAACAATAAATGCAGCCTTTTCTAGTCTTTTGTTCCTGTTTGGGATTTGGCCAGTTTTCATCACCACGCTGGCAAGTGTGGTTTGGTGATTGTGGGAGATTTTCGTCTAATCGCTCACAGCAGACCAATCCAGTATGGGTGGCTTTAACTATAGTAAATTTCTTTTAGCGATGCAGATTTGCACCGACTCGCAGCGGTGCCCTTTTAGCTCAGAAAAGTGTCCTGATCGCTAATTGGTTGGACGAGATAATTCTAACCAATCAGCAATCAGGAAACTTTTCCGAGCTAAAAGGGCACCGCTGTGAGTCGGTTGCAAATCTGCCTCGATAAAAGAAATGGACTAGAGTACAGTTTTTCTGACAATGGCCATGCACAAACCCTTTCACCACGTTAAGGTGACAGTGTTTGTGTTTACGTACTTGTTCATATACTGTATATACGCGTGCCCATGCAATCTCTTAATTAAAGCATTTGCATAATGTTTATAAACTTGTACGTCGCCTCTGTATATTAATTAGTTTGCCTCTGTTATTAAGTCTATCGCCCTGAAAATGAAGTAGGGGTACAAATCACTTGCGCCGAATAATGAAGGTGGGCGTAATTAGGGGAGTGTAATTCACTACAGATCTTATTTTAATTCCTTGACTATTTAATTACCCTATTATCGTATGGAACGGTAATGGTGTAATTATGAAGTAATTGTTTTTATAGATGATTATGTAAAATCGATTTGGAATTTGGAATTAAATCGTGACTGAGCTTAAGATATGATCGGTTTTCTTGGGGGTGTTTTTGAAAAGCGGGTGTAGTAAACTCGTATGCTAAACATTAGTGGTAAGTCAATTGAAATAAATGTTCATTATTGTACTGTTATATTATTATTATTATTATTATTATTATTATTATTATTATTATATTTATTATTATTATTATTATTATTATTATTATTATTATTATTATTATTATTATTATTATTAACTAAGCTACAACCCTAGTTGAAAAGAGCAAGATGCTACAAGCCCAAGGGCTCCAACTGGGAAAAATATCCTGGCGAGGAAAGGAATAAGGAAATACATAAAAGATATGAGAAATAATTAACAATTAATAAAATATTTAAAAAAAAACAGTAACATCAAAACGGATATTTCTTATATTAAACTATAAAAAGACTTATGTCAGTCTGTTCAGCATAAAAATATTTGCTGCAAGCTTGAAATTTTTAGGTTCTACAATATCGGAAAGGTATTTTTAAGAGGTACAAGCAATAAACACGCTTTTCTCCTGAATTTATCTTGCGATATTGTAAATATATAATTCATCATTTCTAAAATAATTTTCCACATTTTGTACAATACGTGAAATTTAAACTTATAATGATCAGTGTTTGAATTAAAGTATTGCACTATATGTAAAAGATTCAATGTGAAGTTGACGCTTTATGTATATTATTTTATTAACATACAATATAGCACAGAAAGTAGGTGAATAGATGAATTATTTAGTTCATTGTACAAAGGCATCTTATTCAATAAGTGAACGTTCTGAGTAAATAATTGTTTTACCCAACAATAATGAAGTAATTAATTATATTAGTAGCATTATTATACCAAAGCAATTTACGTCTTCAACTGTTGATTGTATATAGTTCAGGAATATAAAATGAAAAAAATTGACGGTGAATTGGAGGTGAAAAATCATGACATTGAGAGGTCTGAGCAATATCAAAAGCATAAATGGGAGGAAAAAATAAATGGTACTATGTAATTCATAAAGAGAAGAGAAATAATTACGATTTAATGTCTATCATGATTGATTCCTTATTTGAGCATAACATTCTGTGACTTTATCAGTAGTATAATACAATATACTATTATTAATCCTGATTTTATCAGGGAAATCTGTCTATTCATATCCGTAGAGTTTATCAGTTGTAATTATTATTATTTTCTCTCTCTCTCTCTCTCTCTCTCTCTCTCTCTCTCTCTCTCCTCTCTCTCTCTCCTCTCTCTCTCTCTCTCTCTCTCTCTCCCCAATCAACGATGACCATGATCGAGATACATTGATGGAAAGAAAACTTAAAAGGAAACTAGAAGTGAATGATTTGGCTCAAGGCAATGGTACGGAGGGGTCTGGTACAAGTGGCATAAGGTCTATTAAATCATTTAGTGGATAGGTAAATCATACAACGATTTGACAGTAGATGTCTTTCAAACTCCTCTATTCGACCAAAAGTATGCTTTCAAATATATTTCTTTTGTATTATTTCGGTGCCCAAAGTTTATGAAAACTTTCGGGTTCCCATTTCAAAACTCGTGTCCGGCAACTTTGTCATCGGTCTTTCGAGTTTGAAGGACTTATGTTGAAGGATTGCCATAGATTCCTGCAATAGTTTTATGTATATATATATATATATATATATATATATATATATATATATATATATATATATATATATATATATATATATATATATAGCTAGCTTTCATAATTTATATATTGTTCTTAAAATTAGACTTTAATCTATAATTAATTTGAAGATATAAACTTTTTTTTAATTACATTTCAATGGCTTTTTTCAGGTGAGTACGATCACGAAGTCTTTTTACCTGTTTCAATTATGTTTTCTATTTTATTTCATATATTCTTTATTTAAGTGACCCGGAGCCATGTATCCTAAGCATGATTTATAATAGTGTTTCATATTTTTCAGGTATGTCCATTGGAAATGGTGGTAGCTATACACAAGTTAAGGTAAGAGATAGATCTTATTGAAGTTAAGCCACCTAAACTTAAAGCAAACACGTAAGACATTACTCTAAGGAAAATCTACCGTTCTCTAGTTGTGAAATGGCGTTCTCAGTCATAGTTTTTATTGGTCAAAGTTTAGAAAGAGTTCAAACATGGCTTCTTTTAAGTAGAGCAGGTTAACATGTCCCATTTCATAGTTTACATGTTACTTTGTGTATATAACATTGTTTTTGTTCTTGAGGTATATTTGTATTTTTTGTTTACTTTTTATAGTCTATTATTTACTTCATTTTGTCTCTGCTTTAAATTGCTATCCCTGCCGGGACCCTAGGGGCTTATAAACTACTTTTATAGCTAGGTTTACAATTTGGCTATTAATTCTAGTTGTAGAAAATTATAATAGTAATGCTTAATCTTATTCCATCTTGATTATCCTTCGTGACTCATCAGGTCACTTTTTCAGTTGCAACAGCTTGCTAACATTTGTTGCAATGACTCATTAGGTCACTTTTCAGTTGCAACAGCTTGCTAACATTTGTTGCAAGAAGTGACTCATTAGGTCACTTTTTCAGCTGCAACAGCTTGCTAACATTTGTTGCAAGTTACAGAAAACACTCCCAGCGTTCATCCTTTAACTTATCAAATAGCGCAAAGTGTGTAAGGTGTTCGGCGCACTGATGAGGAACGTTTATGTATATGTGTATATGTAAGAAGTAATTAGTCGTGTGTTAGTCTCACAATATTACACTCCAAACCTCCAAACGCACTTTATGCAATCCACCCATAACTTGCATACACAGAGAGAGAGAGAGAGAGAGAGAGAGAGAGAGAGAGAGAGAGAGAGAGAGAGAGAGAGAGAGAGAGAGAGAGAATGTACTTTATCAGTAAACAAGATAAGATGCTGAAAGGAAGATGACAAAAGGTGGAAAGATGCTGACAGTAAAATTCTAGCGGACGTAGAGAGAGAGAGAGAGAGAGAGAGAGAGAGAGAGAGAGAGGAGAGGAGAGAGAGAGAGAGAGAGAGAGAGAGAGAGAGAGAATGTACTTTATCAGAAAACGAGATACGATGCTGAAAGGAAGATGACAAGAGGTGGAAATTTTCTGGAAGAAAAATGCTAGAAGATGTAAGAGAGAGAGAGAGAGAGAGAGAGAGAGAGAGAGAGAGAGAGGAGAGAGAGAGAGAGAGAGAGAGAGAGAGAGAGAGAGAGAGAATGTATTTTATCAGAAAACGAGATAAGATGCTGAAAGGAAGATGACGAGATGGTTGAAAAAAAAAAGTGCTAGCAGACGTTTAAATATGCTGAAAACACGATGGCAGAAGATGAGGCGAGAAGCTGTAATAGAAGATGCTTGTTTGCGTAGCCTCACCTTTAAAAGGTTGCTATAATAAGAAGCTACTTAACAACAGATATTTATGGCCAACGCAGATGGTTCGCTGCCCAGTTAATAATTCAAATGTTTCGATGCGATCATTCGATGGAATCCCTGTTGTGAATAATCTCTCTCTCTCTCTCTCTCTCTCCTCTCTCTCTCTCTCTCTCTCTCTCTCTCTCTCTCTGTATGTAAAATGT
>NC_090745.1:109809084-109814084 GCF_036898095.1 Palaemon carinicauda | reverse complement strand
AAATTGAGAGAATAAATGAAAGGTGTGTTTACAAATGACCTTTTTACGTTATTAGATTACTGCATCTTTTATATGAAATTCCTTATTTTTCCAAATATTTGAAATAGGTATTACGTTTTGTTTTGTCTATAGATATATGGTTTTACCTTGAGAATTATTCTTTTGAAAGAAATTGAGGGAATTTAATGAAAGGTTTGTTTTTCAAATGATTAATTTATATCAGATTAGATCAGGTTGGAACACCCTGTTCAACCTAATGTAATCTAAGGCTTTAGCCAAATATTTTATCCTAGTTTGGGCCGCCATATGTATGAGGTTCCATAGAGACATTAGACATTCCTCTGAGATTCGATTTCAGTGCTATCGGTAAGGTTGCAAGACTAGCTCCCTGTTCCTCTTCATCATCGTCAGAACAAAGGCCTCAGACATGCCCTTCCACTTGCGTCTGTTCATGGTCATTCTGTGCCAGTGCACGCCCACAAACTTCCTTAATTCGTCGTTCCATCGTCTTCTATTCCCTCTGATTCTTCTACAATCTCTAGGACCCATTTGTTATTTTTAATGGTCATCTCTTGTCAGTCATTCTCATTATATGTCCTGACCATGCCCTGTTCCCCTTACCGTATTTTAAATTTCCATCCACAGCATAAGGAATCTAGTTGTATCCAGTTAGGGACATCAATTGGAATGCAATATTGCAAAGATAAGAAACTCTCTTGAATATTTATCCTTAAAAACAAATAAATGGAAAATTGAAACTGCACAAAGGGTCAACATCACCTGACATTTGATGATCAAAGTAGAGCCTTTAAGAAAAAAGTCGGTAATTAGGTCAAAATTATAAACCTCATAAGATCACAGGATCTATAAACACAGAAGAAAGGAAAGAATTCCTGAGTTTAAGTCTTAAGGGAATACAAATACTCCTTAGATTTTATAATTTTTTCCATTTAAATCCTCATAGTTTCCTTCATCATATACCGGGGGGCGGTAAAACTAGTCAATGTCTCTCAGTTCATTTCTCTCTCTCTCTCTCTCTCTCTCCTCTCTCTCTCTCTCTCTCTCTCTCTCTCTCTCTCTCTCTTCTCTCTTTGTGTATATATATATATCATATATATATATATATATATATATATATATATATATATATATATATATATATATATATATATATATACTATATATATATACATTTATGTATATATATATCGAATGTATATAAGTATATAGTTTTTATGTATGTATGTACATACAAACATATATTCATTATATATAATATATATATATATATATATATATATATATATGATATAGGTTATATATATATATATATATATATGTATGTATGTGTGTGTGTGTGTGTGTGTGTGTGTGTGTGTTGTATACAATATGCATGTCACCAAAATTCTTTTTTTTTTTTTTTTAAATTACCTTTGTCTATTTATTTTACCCGAAATCACTTAGAAATTTTGCCTGAATTTCCTTATATTTCTGTATGTGACATAAAAAAATATTAATCAAGCCGATAACTGCTCTTGCAATATTCGATTTAAAACATAAAATTGTTTATCGCTTCAGAAAAAGGTCGCCCTGCGAGGCGGACCCTAGAATTTTGCAAAGAAAATAAATAGTTTCGCAGTAGGGTTTGTTCCTTTTGGAAATTGGTAATTCTATTCGTCAGTTAACAGCCTTCCCTATTGACAGTTTTGTCGAAGAATTCCGATACCATCGCGAATGCACTGCACACATTTTTATTTTTTCCGAGTTGTATTTTTCGTTGTTCGGGTCTCGCTCCCGATATTTGAGACTGAAAACCGACAGCAGTCTGGCAGCCGTTTCGGGATTCTTTTCCCTTAAAACAACTGGTTGGATGCATGCCTCTCTCTCTCCTCTCTCTCTCTCCTCTCTCTCTCTCATCTTCTCTCTCTCTCTCTCTCTCCTCTCTCTCTCTCCTCTCTCTCTCTCTCTCTCTCTTCTTTACATCGGAATAGACTTTCAGTTGACGTATTAAACAGTTAGACGTAAACAGTTTAGAGTAAGTTAAGAGATCATAAAAACTCTCTAACATTCAAAACAAATCGCTCAACCCAAGAGCAAATAAAGTCTCCTGGATGGACTAAAAATTCTATATATATATATATATATATATATATATATATATAATATATATATATATATATATATATATATATATATATATATATATATATATATACATACATACATACATACATACATACTTACATACATACATACATACATACATACATCCATATCACCAAAATTTCTTTGTTTGAAAATCTACCATTTTCTATTTATTTCACCCTAAATCACTCCGGTTATTTTGCCTGAATTTTCCTTATATTTCAGTATATGATATAAAGAAATATTAATTAAGCCGATAACTGCTCTTGCAATATTCGATTTAAAACCTTAAAATTGTTTATCGCTTCAGAAACAGGTCAACCTGCGATGCGAGCCTGGAATTTTGCAAAGAAAATAAATAGTTTCGCAGTAGGGTTTGTTCCTTTTGGAAATTGGTAATTCTATTCGTCAGTTAACAGCCTTGCCCTATTGACAGTTTTGTCGAAGAATTCCGATACCATGCGAATGCCCAGCACAATTTTTTTTTTCCGAGTTGCATTTTCGTTGTTCGGGTCTCGCTCCCGAATATTTGAGACTGAAAACCGACAGCAGTCTGGCAGCCGTTTCGGGATTCTTTTCCCTTAAAACAACTGGTTGGATGCATGCCTCTCTCTCTCTCTCTCTCTCTCGCTCTCTCTCTCTCTCTCTCCTCTCTCTCTCTCTCTCTCTCTCTCTCTTTCTTTACATGGAATAGACTTTCAGTTGACGTATTAAACAGTTAGACGGTAAACGAGTTTAAGAGTAAGTTAAGAGATCATAAAAACTCTCTAAACATTCAAAACAAATCGCTCAACCCAAGAGCAAATAAAGTCTCCCTGGATGGACTAAAAATTCTATATATATATATATATATATATATATATATATATATATATATATATAATATATATATATATATATATATATATATATATATATATATATATATATATATATACATACATACATACATACATACATACTTACATACAACATACTACATACATACATACATCCATATCACCAAAATTTCTTTGTTTGAAAATCTACCATTTTCTATTTATTTCACCCTAAATCACTCCGGTTATTTTGCCTGAATTTTCCTTATATTTCAGTATATGATATAAAGAAATATTAATTAAGCGATAACTGCTCTTGCAATATTCGATTTAAAACCTTAAAATTGTTTATCGCTTCAGAAACAGGTCAACCTGCGATGCGAGCCTGGAATTTTGCAAAGAAAATAAATAGTTTCGCAGTAGGGTTTGTTCCTTTTGGAAATTGGTAATTCTATTCGTCAGTTAACAGCTTGCCCCTATTGACAGTTTTGTCGAAGAATTCCGATACCATGCGAATGCACTGCACACTTTTTATTTTTTCCCCGAGTTGTATTTTTTCGTTGTTCGGGTCTCGCTCCCGAATATTTGAGACTGAAAACCGACAGGAGTCTGACAGGCGTTTCGGGATTCTTTTCCCTTAAAACAACTGGTTGGATGCATGCGTCTCTCTCTCTCTCTCTCTCTTCTCTCTCTCTTCTCTCTCTCTCTCTCTCTCTCTCTCTCTCTCTCTTTCTTTACATGGAACAGACTTCCAGCGGATGTAATAAACATAAACACTGTAAACGAATTCAAGAATAAGTTAAACAAGATCATAAAACTAAACGTTCAAACCAAATCGCTCTACCCAAGAAGAAAAGGAGTCTCCCTGGATGGACTAATTACTAAAATGTCTTTGAGACGTCCAAAATCCTTGTAACTTATTCTCTCTCTCTCTCTCTCTCTCCTCTCTCCTCTCTCCCTCCTCTCTCTCTCTCTCTCTCTCTCTCTCTCTCTCTCTCTCGTGAGCTACATTTTAATATTTCGCACCTGGTATGTTGCAGGATTTATTAAAAATTGGATATAGGTTTCCCAACCTTTAAAGATTAATGCTTTCCACAAGTTGTATTTTCAGTTAGACTTTTGTCTGATCATTTTTTAAAACCGTCTAAGTTTATATACATCGTTTCATTTTGTTTGAATATTTGTTATTTGTTTTTGTTATTTGTGGTGGCCGATGTGGTAACATCTGTGATTGATTAAGGCCAGACTGGGGTTCGAGTCCAGCTCAAACTCCTTACTTTCTTTGGTTGCTGCAACATCACCATCTTGTGAGCTAAGGATGGCGGTTTGGGGGAGCCTATAGGTCTATCTGCAAGTCATCAGCAGCATTGTTTGGCCCTCCTTGGTCCTAGCTTGGGTGGAGAGGGGCTTGGGCGCTGATCACATGTATATATGGTCAGTCTCTAGAGCATTGTCCTGCTTGATAGGGCAATGCCACTGTCCCTTGCCTCTGCCATTCATGAGCGGCTTTTAAACCTTTAAAGAAATCGATCTTCTTAGAATATTACAAGGTGGTACCTCACAAACTATAGTCGATACTTTTTAGTGAGGCAGATTTGCACCGACTCGCATGGGTGCCCTTTAAGCTCGGAAAAGTTTCCTGATCGCTGATTGGTTGGACAAGATAATTCTAACCAATCAGAGAGCAGAAAACATTTCCGAGCTGAAAAGGCACCGTTGCGAGTCAGTGCAAATGTGCCTCATTAAAAAAAATTGAGTGTAGTAGTCATCCATATTAAATCAATTGAGATCACATAGGCAATTATATTTCCTCATATATCTTCAATAAAATGAAAATAAATGGCCGCCAGTAATGCGAATAACTAATTTTTACGGTTAAGGTATTCAATTTTAACAAAGGATTGCATGTATGGCCTAGATGCTTATTTCTTTGTCTAAATGAAAAAGGAAATACGATTGCTTATTTCTTTGTTTGAATGAAAAAGGAAATACGATTACTTATTTCTTTGTTTAAATGAAATAGTAAATATGATTGCA
>NC_090745.1:109800976-109805976 GCF_036898095.1 Palaemon carinicauda | reverse complement strand
GATGAATCGAGAAGCTGTAATAGAATATGCTTGTTTGCCTAGCCTCACCTTAAAAGGTTGCTATAATAAGAAGCTACTTAACAACAGATATTTATGGCCAACGCAGATGGTTCGCTGTCCAGTAAATAATTCAAACGTTTCGATGCGATCATTCGATGGAATCCCTGTTGCGAATAATCTCTCTCTCTCTCTCTCTCTCTCTCTCTCTCTCTCTCTCTCTCTCTCTCTCTCTCTCTATCTCTATGTAGAATGTGTGTGGATTGCAAAAAGTGCTTAGGGAGGTTCAGGGTGTAATATTGTAAGACTAACACACTGTTAGTTACTTCATACATACCATACATATACATAAACGTTTATACCATACATATACATAAACGTTCTTCAGTAGGGCGTAGAACACCTTACACACTTTGCGCCATATAATAATTATTCTATATAAGTATTTCGATGACCACAAAAGAACATATATTAAAGCTCCACTCACTGCACAGGCCATGAATTATTGCTGAACCATTTTAACCAGGATTAAAAATATGAACGTTTGCCTCTTTATCAAGAATTTTTGGAGGACAAAATCCATGAGACTTGCAAAATACCTGAGGGCCATTAACCATTTTTACTCCATTTTTCCCCCTTGCCTTGGCAGGAAATTATGTGAACTAATGGTTTAATTACTGTTTGATGGAAATAATGAACTTTTGTTGCTCGGCCACACCTTTGTCGCGTTTGGGGCGTTACGATTTTTGGTGCATTATTATTATTATTATTATTATTATTATTATTATTATTATTATATTAATATTAATATTATTATTATTATTATTATTATTATATTCTTCTTTTTTTTTTCTTCTTCTTCTTCTTCTTCTTCTTCTTCTTCTTCTTCTTCTTCTTCTTATAATATTGTTAGTCACAGTCTACAGAGACTGATGATTTATAATATCGGGGTTCTTGGTTCCATCAAGCTCCCATATTAGTACATCACTTTCCTCACTATATGCGCTGTTTCAAGTAGCACGCTCTTCTGCGCAAGTGCTTGGGCTATATCGGCTCCTACCTTCTCGAGATTCTTTCTCAATGACCTAGGTATGGTCCCTAGTGCTCCTATGATTATTGGCACCACTTCTACCTGCATATTTCCACAGCCTTCTTAATTCAGTTCAAGTCCTGGTGCTTTTCTATTTATTATCACCTCTTATCTTAAGACTCTTGAGTCCCACGGTGCTGCTACAGCTGTGAGTGATAAATTTTTCGTTGTCTTATCAACGAGAGTGATGACTGATCGATGTGCTTGTTGTTGTTATTATTATTATCATTATAATTATTATATTATTATTGTTATTGTTATTATTATTATTATTATTATTATTATTATTATTATTATTATTATCACTAGCTAAGTTAAAACTAAAGTTTGAAAACCTGGAGGCTATAAACCCATGGGGCTCCAAGAGGGTAAATTATGCGGCGAGGAAAGGAAACTAGGAGGCAAATAAACCTACAGAAGAAGTATTATTATTGTCATTATTATTATTGTCATTATTATTGTTATTATTATTATTATTATTATTATTATTATTATTATTAGCTAAGTTACAACCCAAGTTTTAAAACCAGGGATGCTATAAGCCCAAGGGGTCCAACAGGGAAAAATATCCCGGCGAGGAAGGGAAATAAGTAATAGATAAATTACTAGAGAAGTAATGAAAAATTAAGATAAATATTTTAAGAGCAGTATCATCATTAAAATAAATCTTTCATACATAAACTAGAAAAACAAGAGGAATAGAAATAATATAGAATAGTGCGCCCAAGTGTACCTTCTTGTTTTAGGTAGAGCCCCAATCTTTTTATTCCAGTCTAGTTTTCTTAGTTTCTATATAAATTGAGTTTGCAGTTCCCTCGGCCTCATAATTGCCAAGATAGGATTATATGTTCAGATTATTTTTATTTTGTGATAATTGCGTAATTTGATGATCTTGTTATTGTGTAGGAGTTATCTCATGATTTTATAGTCACGAATAAGGTATGTTTAGCGTTCTTGACTTTGTTTTGTTTAATAAGTTTAGGGAAAGTTCACACACGCGTACACACTCACACACACACACACACACACACGAATATATATGTATATTTATATATATATATATATATACTTATATATATTATATATATATATATATATATTATATATAATATATATATATATACTATATAGTATATATATATATATATATATATATATATATGTATATATATGATAAATTTGTGCACATTTAAACGTGTTTTTTCATATTTTAAATAAGCCATATATATTAATACATTAAAGTCTGGATTCTCTTAACGACCTCGGGATCAGACCCCCAGGCGAAATCACTCAAAGACTATAGTATCAGACCGGCCGGGATTTGAACCCTGGTCCAGGATACCTGTATGCCAGTGACCATGCCACTCAGCTGAGTGGCTGAGTGGCATGGTCACTGGCATACAGGTATCCTGGACCAGGGTTCAAATCCCGGAGTGGCTGAGTGGCATGGTCACTGGCATACAGGTATCCTGGACCAGGGTTCAAATCCCGGAGTGGCTGAGTGGCATGGTCACTGGCATACAGGTATCCTGGACCAGGGTTCAAATCCCGGAGTGGCTGAGTGGCATGGTCACTGGCATACAGGTATCCTGGACCAGGGTTCAAATCCCGGAGTGGCTGAGTGGCATGGTCACTGGCATACAGGTATCCTGGACCAGGGTTCAAATCCCGGAGTGGCTGAGTGGCATGGTCACTGGCATACAGGTATCCTGGACCAGGGTTCAAATCCGGAGTGGCTGAGTGGCATGGTCACTGGCATACAGGTATCCTGGACCAGGGTTCAAATCCTGCCCGGTCTGATACTATAGTCTTTGAGTGATTTCGCCTGGGGCTCTGATCCCGAGGTCGTTATGAGAATCCAGACTTTAATGTATTAATATATATGGCTTATTTGAAATATATATGTATGTATGTATGTATGTATGTATGTGTGTGTGTGTACGCGCCCGCGCATGTGCGAACTGTCCCTTATTATACATACATACATAAATGCATGCATACATACATCTGCGTTTGGATCGGTTTGCGGGATGTGCGCATGCGTGGCATAAAATGTGCATGCATGTTTGAACCGTACTTGGGTATTTGTATGCACATAAAATAGTGCCGTGAGTCACCTATGTTTGTAATGGCGTCGTAATCTGTTTGATCTATTGTCCCTTGTGATGATGTTATATATTTAGTGTTCCGCATTGTATTGTTTTTTATAACTGCGGGGTTTTGATGTGACGAGTCCACGCATGCGCACTGTTGTCAGAGAGAGAGAGAGAGAGAGAGAGAGAGAGAGAAGAGAGAGAGAGAGAGGAGAGAGAGAGAGAGAGAGAGTTTATTGAATGGAGGTTGGAGCTGAAGGTCATTATGATAGGTAATGGCGTTAGTAAATCTTTTATTATGAGAGAGAGAGAGAGAGAGAGAGAGAGAGAGAGAGAGAGAGAGAGAGAGACAGACAGACAGACAGACAGACAGACAGACAGACAGACAGACAAACAGAGAGAGAGAGAGAGAGAGGAGAGAGAGAGAGAGGAGAGAGAGAGAGAGAGAGAGAATATTAATTACACTATGAAATAGTGGTTTCTAGTTTATTTTACTAACAAAATATTTTATTTTGATTGTATTACTTCTTTTGTAATGTATTCATTTCTTTGTTTCCTTTCCGTACTGGGCTATTTTGCCTGTTAGAGCCCTTGGGCTTATAGCATCTTGCTTTTCCAACTAGGATTGTAGCTTAGCTTCTAATAATGATAATAATTTTGCGTCATAATATAAACATGTATAATGTCTGTCTAATAACTTTACTGTAAAATATGATTTTTTTAAAGTAGTAAGTCTCCCCTTTTTAATATATAGCATCTAAAATATATCAGGATAAATCACTCCTACCTTCACTATTTAATTCTTTGATTCTTCGCATGAAAAGGTAGTTTTACCATGAAAAACATTTATTCGCTAATAAACTGTTTGACTAGTAATCAACGTTCATCATGTTACTCATTGAATGAAAATTCATTTTATAATATTCATTTCTTATTCATTAGCAGAAATTCATGAAAGAGCTCCTCAAAGACACCCAACCTGATCTTTCAAACCGTCTGACTCAATCATGATACTGTGACCATGGCGTTGCAAACAGTTTTTAACTCAGTGTATTGCTAATGTAAAAAAGTGTAGAAAATATCGCAAAATTAGACCATAGAGTTTTTTTTTTTTTTTTTACGCCTTGGAAAACTTATTGCGTTCAATACTGAGATTCGCAGCAACCGTAGCCAGTGATATAGAAAGTATTGTTTTTCCTTAGTTTTGTTTATTTGCTTTAGCTAGAAAACTGTTTTGTTGTAAACAAGTATAATTTTAAAGTCTGGGGTTGCGGCACTTACGGTCATAGTGTCACCGACACGGGCTTGCCATTCTAAATATATTATGTTTATAATGCATAAAAGTACTCGTAATTGGGGGAAATATTTTTCATATAAATTACTAGCCCATTTGTTTACTTCTCATTATAAGTTAATGTTCCTAATTATGTGTAGCCTGTGTAACGGGAAAGAGGTAATTAAGATGACTTGATCTGTTACTTAGAAGGTTTTACAGGAAATGTAATGAGACGACTTATCACATAAGTTTTAAACACCTTACTGTTTTAAAAATGGTTTTCAACCTTTATTATCTTGCAGATCTCATCAATGTGTTTTACCCCTGCGAACGAAGTTGGGAGTAGGTTATGTTTTCGCCCCTGTTTGTGTGTTTGTTTGTGAACAACTTCCTTGCCACAGTTTTACTCATAGAGTAGTGAAACTTTCAGGGATCAATTGTTATGTTGAGACGAAGAAGTGATTCAATTTCGAATGTCCTAAGTCAAAGGTCAAGTTCAAGGTCGAGCAAAAGGTAGACAGAATTAACCCTAACCTTAACCGCA
>NC_090745.1:109783476-109795976 GCF_036898095.1 Palaemon carinicauda | reverse complement strand
ATGCACGCGTCTCTCTCTCTCTCTCTCTCCTCTCTCTCTCTCTCTCTCTCTCTCTCTCTCTCTCTCTCTCTCTCTACATGGAACAGACTTCCAGTGGATGTAATTAACAGAAACACGATAAACTAGTTCAGGAATAAGTTAGAGCAAATAAAGTCTCCCTGGATGGACTGAAAAGTCTTTGAGACATTCAAAATCCTTGTAACTCTCTCTCTCTCTCTCTCTCTCTCTCTCTCTCTCTCTCTCTCTCTCTCTCTCTCTCTCTCTCTCTCTCCTCTCTCTCTCTCTCTCTCGTGAACTACATTTTAATATTTCGCACCTGGTATGTTGCAGGATTTATTAAAAATTGGATATAGGTTTCCCAACCTTTAAAGATTAATGCCTTTCCACAAGTTGTATTTTCCGTTAGACTTTTGTCTGATAATTTTTTAAAACCGTCTAAGTTTATATACATCGTTTTATTTTGTTTACATATTTGTTATTTGTTTTTGTTATTTGTGGTGGCCGATGTGGGTAACATCTCTGATTGATTAAGGCCAGACTGGGGTTCGAGTCCCGCTCGAACTCGTTACTTTCTTTGGTCGCTGCAACATCACCATGCTTGTGAGGTAAGGTTGGGCGTTTGGGGGAGCCTTTAGGTCTATTTGCTGAGTCATCAGCAGCCATTGTTTGGCCCTCCTTTGTCCTAGCTTGGGTGGAGAGGGGCTTGGGCGCTGATCACATGCATATATGGTCAGTCTCTAGGGCATTGTCCTGCTTGATAGGGCAATGTCACTGTCCCTTGCCTCTGCCATTCATGAACGGCTTTTAAACCTTTAAAAGAAATCGATCTTCATAGAATATTACAAGGTGGTATCTCACAAACTATAGTCGATTCATTTTAGTGAGGCAGATTTGCACCGACTCTCATGGATGCCCTTTTAGCTCGGACAAGTTTCCTGATCGCTGATTGGTTGGACATGATAATTCTAACCAATGAGAGAGCAGGAAACTTTTCCGAGCTAAAAGGGCACCGCTGCGAGTCAGTGCAAATGTGCCTCATTAGAAAAAAATTATTATAGTAGTCATCCATATTAAATCAATTAACATCACATAGGCAATTATATTTCTTCATATATCTTCAATAAAATGAAAATGAATGGCCGCCAGTAATGCAAATAACTAATTTTTACGGTTAAGGTATTCAATTTTAACAAAAGGTTGCATATATGGCCTAGATGCTTATTTTTTTCTTTAAATTTAATAGGAAATGCGATTACTTATTTCTTTGTTTAAATGAAATAGTAAATACGATTGCATGCAATTCAGATATTAATTATGCAAATAATCAAATGATACCGAAATGTCCCCTTTCCCATTTGCTATTCGTACCTCTTCACTTTTACCTTTAAGCGAAACTAATGTCATTTTCCTTCCATTACGCCTTGCTCTCCGTACCCAGTTGCAGGTCTTCTTCTTCCCCACCGCTATCCTTACATTAAGGGGTCGGTTGCCTGATGCATACTCTCCAATACCTTCCACCAAAGCTATTCTCTCCATATCATCCTTCATCTTATCTCGCCATCTAATTCTCTGTCTCCTTCTCGATCTTCTCCCCCTTACAGGTTATTTCCAAGTCATCTTCACTCCCTCCCCAATTGCAGGTCATATATCATAATCTATAAATCTGATTTAATATGACACGTGGATTAACTTTCTCCAATGGAGAAAATAAGAATATGTATATAGATGAATTTCTTTGCATGATTTCGTAATTGCGTTTAATATAAAAGGTTCAAAATTTCTGATTTG
Source organism: Palaemon carinicauda (assembly GCF_036898095.1). Lineage (NCBI taxonomy): Eukaryota > Metazoa > Arthropoda > Malacostraca > Decapoda > Palaemonidae > Palaemon > Palaemon carinicauda. The sequence continues at coordinate 109,794,188 of NC_090745.1, read as the reverse complement.
ATTTATTGAAGTAAAAAAAAAATACGAAACGTAAAAATCAGTTTGAAGTTTGAAAGTTTGGTGTAGTAACTGTGTATCGAAAGCGCGTTATTGGTTTTTCATAATGGAATGCAAGAATTTAGCCTGGCTTGTTGCACTGCAAATTATGATATCGTTTTTCTACGATGTCAGTTTTCTTGTTGCAGGATTAGTTTCATGAGCAAGCGTTGTTTTCTGTTCTTTTTGGAATATTTCTATTGACTAGACTTGAAAGAGTGGTAGCATGTGTGTGAATGCGGTACAAATTCTGAAACTTTGGAGGTAAATTTTTCGTGAGATTTGTTGCCGTAGGAAATTCTTTTATGACCTTTCCGTGAATAATGGTGATGGGTGTAATCTTGAAATTTCTGTAATTACTTTGCATTACTTTCCCATCGTAAGGATCAATACTATACAGTATGCTAGAAGTTTTATTCCAGCTGTGACCAAGTTGTGGAATGATCTTCCTAATCGGGTAGTTGAATCGGTGGAACTTCAAAAGTTCGAACTAGCCGCTAATGTATTTATATTGAACAGGCTGACATAAGTATCTTTTTATTGTTTATATATGAAAGATCTTGTTTTATTATTGTTACTGTTCTTAGAATATTTTATTTTTATTGTTCGTTACTTCTCATATAGTTTACTTCCCTATTTACTTGCCTCACTTGGCTATTTTTCCAGTTGGAGCTCTTGGGCGTATAGCATCCTCCTTTTACAACCAGGGTTGTAGCTTAACTAGTAATAATAATGATAGTCATGACAGGTTATGTCAACTTTATTCTTTAGTTTCCGCCATGTACTTTTAGAATATGTCATAACTCAACTTCAAAAATGGCTGCTTATTAATGACAGAGGCAAGGAACAGTGACAGTGCCCTAGATACTGACCATATCTACATTTAATCAGCGGCCAAATCCACTCTCCACCCAAGCTAGGACCAGGGAGGGCCAAGTAATGGCTGCTGATAACTCGGTAGGTAGACATATAGGCTCCTCCAAGCCCCCTATCCTTAGCTCACAAGGATGGTGAGGTTGCAGATATTTCAAGAAACTATCGAGCTTGAGCGGAACTCGAACCCCAGTCCGATGATCGCTGTGCAAGGACGTTTCCAATGGGAAATTAAAAAAAGTAATCCTCAATTTTCATTTAAAGTATTTTGAGATTGAGATTTAAAAGATAATAAAAAATACGTATTTTTCCTTGGGTTACTATTATTATTATTATTATTATTATTATTATTATTATTATTATTATTATTATTATTATCATTATTATTATTATTCGAAGTGCATGTGCAAGTTACCACAGTACAATGCCCATATGGCAATAGTGTTATGAGGGGAAAGCCTCTTTGGTCTGTAATTCTCAGGTTTTTGTTATCCTCTTAAGAGTTTAAGTAACTTCTTTGACATTGATTCTCTCTCTCTCTCTCTCTCTCCTCTCTCTCTCTCTCTCTCCTCTCTCTCTCTCTCTCTCTCTCTCTCTCTCTCTCTCTACTCAGGTATTTGTTATCCTCTTAGGAGTTTAAGTAACTTCTTTGAGATTGATTCTCTCTCTCTCTCTCCTTCTCCTCTCTCTCTCTCTCTCTCCTCTCTCTCCTCTCTCTCTCTCTCTCTCTCTCTCTCTCTCCATTTTCAGGTATTTGTTATTATCTTAAGAGTTTTAAGTAACTTCTTTGACATTGATTCTCTCTCTCTCTCTCTCTCTCTCTCTCTCTCTCACTCTCTCTCTCCTCTCTCTCTCTCTCTCTCTCTCTCTCTGTATATATATAGTGTGTGTTGTGTGTATATATATATACACACACACACACACATATATATATATATATATATATATATATATATATATATATATATATTATGTGTATATATATCCATTCTCAGGTTTTTGTTTATCCTCTTAATTGTTTAAGTAACTTATTTGGCATTGATTCTCTCTCTCTCTCTCTCTCTCTCTCTCTCTCTCTCCTCTCTCTCTCTCTCTCTCTCGTCTTATCCTCCAGTTGATTAAGCAGCGTCAAGATGCTGAAGACATTCTCATCAAAGTGCTTCCAAGCGAGATGGTGTGCATGTACTCATGTAATTCGATCTTCATACCATATGTGGGCACCCCCCCCCTCTCTCTCTCTCTCTCTCTCTCTCTCTCTCTCTCTCTCAATGTGTTTTTGATAATCCTTTGGAGTTCATATTAGTATTATGGTAAACATCATAGAAAATTCCTCAGTATATAATACGTGGATATGTAGATATATTTATTAATATTAATAACTCAAAATAACTCAAAAGTAAATATTGGTAAAAGGGTTAAGGGTCGAGGTGACCGATGTGCTATTGTCCCTGACTGGTGGACGCCAGACTGGGGTTCGAGTCCCTCTCAAACTCGTTAGTTCCTTTGGTCGCTGCATTCTCTCCATTCTTGGGAGCTAAGGTGGTGGTGGGGGGGGGGGGGGCTAATAGGTCTATCTGTTGAGTCATCAGCAGCCATTGGCTGGCCCTCCTTGGTCTTAGGTTGGGTGGAGAGGGGCTTGCCCGCTGATCATATGTGTATATGATCAGTCTCTAGGGCATTGTCCTGCTCGATAGGGCAATGTCACTGGTCCTTATCCCTGCCATTCATGAGCGGCCTTTAAACCTTTAAAAGGTCGATCGATATGTAAATTTTTGTATGCACGTATGCTTCTTACGCATGTCTTTATAACAAGGACTATAGGTAGTTCTGGAAGCGATAACTACTTCATATGAAGATACACTTTTTTAGACAACCAATAAGTATTCTTTTGAAGATTCACCTTTGGTCTTCGAGGGATTAAGGTCAAAAGGATGTTATTCGAAGACATTAAAAAAGAAGAAGAAAAAAAAAAAACACCTCGTAAGTTGATGCTTCCAAGAGGAGAGAGAATAGTTTCTTTTTTCTTAACATAGTGACCAGTTTTACTTGTATGTTTAGGGTTTTTTTAATATGTTGTAATTTTTGTTATTATTTTTTTCTGCTATGATAATGTTTTTGATAATTATTAATGCAAGTTTTCCGAAAAAGAAATATAGGATTTTACAGTGATTGCAAGTTTTTGTTTTGTCTTGTTGAATGTTTCATTATCGTTGACTTTATCATATGGAAGTTCATTCAATTATGCATGAAGTTTTTTTTTTTTTTTTTTTTTTAATTGGCTAAAATCACGCATGGGTCTGTTTAGAGTTAAGCATCACGTACACCATCTCTGACTAGTACAGTTGTAACGTGATTGCCTAGTATTCGCATGGCGGCAGATCGACCGCAGCCATGGACCCTGAGTTTAAGCTGTTTACTGGATGCCACTACTGTGGTTGGGCACCGCAGTGGGGGTTGGGCTTGCCCGGCAGACCTTCTGGTGAGCATCTATTCTGATGAAACCTGAAACCAGACACCTTTAACTTTCATGTGTTATTAAATCTATATTCATGGTTGGTATTTTAAAATTAAACGTTAGAATGTGCAACTCTCCTTTCCTCTTATGTTTACTGTATCAATCCATTTATTACCAAAGAGTCACGTTGTGTTCCATCGTCTCTCGCCGCCGACCCTTATTGAAGAGGTTCCCAGCTGTTTGTTCGTCTGTACGGCCTGTACCCATTAGACCTTTTCATAGATTCCTGTCTACCCCTAAAACTTATCAAGAAAAAGAGAAACAATGAAATTTAAGTTGTAACAATTTTACTATTCGATCTCAATGCGGATTACCCTCTGTATTGCGTAGTACAGCTTATTCTCTCAGATCCAGGAGTAAAAAAATGTACCACTGAGGGGTACGTGTACCCCATGTTGGGAACCCCTGCCTTATTGGGTCCTTTAGACATAGCTATAATTTTTTGTTCAAGTAGAAGCGCTTGTTGTACACAAAGACACAATTTCTGTTTTTTTGCAGTTTGTGAATTATAAGGTTTTATTATTTTGTCATGATCAGGATTCTGTAAATTTTTATGCTTATCCATCATAAACCTTTTGAAACCTTATGTATTTTTTGCACGAGCAATGGAAATCAACATAATTTTCATGTGTTTAAGCGTGACTTTGGATTACATGAACTATTTTTTCCATCTTTTTTTTTTTTTTTTTTTTTTTTTTTTTTTTTTTTTTTTTTTACCAAATTGAGGTCACGATGTGTTTTTGCATGATCAACTGGAAGCTTGCATGATCTAACACCGCTTCTTGATCGACAGTATCACTGTGGAAATTCCACCAATCGCGTGATTGCCAAAGCGTCAGAAAAGCTGTGATTATTACCGCTTTTGTATCACGGTAGGTCATGTCCTCGCGGCGTTGGAGTGATCATCAACCTCATAGTAAGACGACCTGATCTGTAAAAGGATGCTTTTATCACGCAGTATTTTTTTTTCGGCAACGTAGTTATTTTAACTCTTAGTAAGTATTGCTGTCTTTAACGCTACACTCCTGTGAGGATTTCTTGCAATGCAAATTTACATTTGAGATTATTTTGCTATGTAAATTTTAAAGGGCGAGCAATCTCATAGCCCTTCTTTTTTTTTTTTTCTTTTTTTTTTACAGTGGAAGGAAACCTCTTGGTCAATATTGCTGTCTTTAACGCTACAATTCTGTAAAGATTTCTTGCAATGCAAATTTACACTTGAGATTATTTTGCAATGTAAATGTTAAAGGGCGAGTGATCTTATAGCATATTTTTGCAGTGGAAGGAAACTTTTTGTCAATATTGCCGCCTTTAACGCTACACATCTGTAAAGCTTTCTTGCAATGCAAATTTACATTCGAGATTATTTTGCAATGTAAATGTTAAAGGGCGAGTGATCTTATAGCATATTATTACATTGGAAGGATACCTCTTGGTCAATATTGCTCTCTTTAACGCTAAACATCTGTAAAGATTTCTTGCAATGTAAATGTTAAAGTGCGAGTGATCTTAAATCTTATATTTACAGTGAAAGGAAACTAATGTGCATTTTAAAGGTTATGGTATTAGAAATCCTCTTAGCAATATATTTGTTTGCAAGACGACTTTTCTTGTCGTACAAATGTCACATTATTGGAAAGCTTTATTGCAACGTATCTGTAATACCATTTTGTACTCTTGCATACCATATGCTGCTGAATCTTTTGCGGCAGTTACTTTATTGACGTAGCTAATATTGGCTGTTATTTTATAGACGAAAATCAAGATTGGCTGTTATTTCATTGCCGTAACTCAAGATTGCTGTTGCTTTATTGTTATGGCTTAAGATTGGCTGTAACTTTATTGACGTAGCTAATATTGGCTGTTACTTTATTGACATAACTCAAGATTGGCTGTTGCTTTATTGTTATGGGTTAAGATTGGCTGTAACTTTATCGACGTAGCTTAAGATTGTGTGTTACTTTATTGACGTAGCTCAAGATTGTCTGTTACTTTATTGACGTAGCTTAAGATTGTGTGTTACTTTATTGACGTAGCTCAAGATTGTCTGTTACTTTATTGACGTAGCTCAAGATTGTCTGTTACTTTATTGACGTAGCTTAAGATTGTGTGTTACTTTATTGACGTAGCTCAAGATTGTCTGTTACTTTATTGACGTAGCTTAAGATTGTGTGTTACTTTATTGACGTAGCTTAAGATTGTGTGTTACTTTATTGACGTAGCTTACGATTGTGTGGTATTTTATTGACGTAGCTTAAGATTGGGTGTTACTTTATTAACGTAGGTTAAGATTTGCTGTTACTTTATTGACGTAGCTCAAGATTGGCTGTTACTTTGTCTTAGCTTAAGAATGGCTGTTACTTTATTAACGTAGCTTTGAGATTGGCTGTTACTTTATTGACGTAACTCAAGATTAGCTGTTACTGTATTGACCTAACTCAATATTGGAAAACCGTTATTTTTTTTCTGCATAGATTATTCAAATGTTTATTAAATATACAAGATATCGGTCGCCCATATTTACAACTCTGTATATTTTTACTTTTAAAGATATAATTTATGCAAAGGAAAATGCAATCTCACCCTCTCTGTTGACTTACCATGATACAATTTGACTTAAGGCTGCTCCAAACCGACTTTCACGGTCTGCTGCTGGTTTCTAAAAAAAAAAAAAAAAAAAAAAAAAAAAAAAAAAAAAAAAAAAAAAAAAATTTTTTTTAGAGGGGTCTAATCCTTCCCATACAGATATTAATGTAGAATATATATCATACAGATATTATCGTGGAATATATATCGCTAATTTGGGATTCTTATTCATAACGACTGCTATCCAGGTGTAATTATATGAGATGAAGGGTCTTGTTTATTGGTGTAAAATCATACATCTTGATTTGCTCGGATCTTTTAGCGTAAAGGTTTAAAGGCCACTCATGAATGGCAGAGGCAAGGGACAGTAACATTGTCCTATTAATCAGGACAATGTCTTAGAGACTGACCATATATATACACACATCTGATCAACGCCCAAGCCCGTTCTCCCTTCAAGAAAGGACCAAGGAGGGCCAAGCAATGGCTGCTGATGACTCAGCAGATAGACGTAGAGGGTCCCCCAAACCCCCATCCGTAGCTCACAAGGATGGTAAGGTTACAGCGACCATAATAAGCAACGAGTTTGATTGAGACTCGAACCCCAGTCTGGCGATCGGCAGTCAGGGACGCTACCGCCCTAAATGCTATGTTCATTACTAGCCTTCTGGCTAGTACAGTGATAACGTGTTTGCTCAGGGCCTTTTTTTTCTTGTTTTCTCAGTGGGTGGTTAAGAAACACCAAAGTTCTCAATGCATTTTTCTCTATTGCTTGATGTTTATGTATATGGAATTCATGAAAAATGTTTCTTTACCTCATCATTAAACTTTATTACCAGTAAAGGTTACCTGCTCCTCAGGTTGGATAATTTAACCTTGAACGTTCCCTTTTTATCTGAGTTTAGGATTGTGGGCGTTTAGTTTCTAAGGACTCATTCGAAGAGGAGACTCACTTGTGATATGTCTTTTAACGATTTCAAATAAAGGCCTTCTCCATCATGAGACTCAATACTACACAGTATTCTATAAGTAGAATCCCAGCTGTGACCAAGTTGTGGAATGATCGAAAGAACTTATTCGAAGAGGAGGCTCACATGGGATATCTTTAACGATTTCAAATAAATTTTTTTTGGGGCAAAGACAGATAAGTGGGTTATATCAGCTAATAGAATATTGTGACACCCTAGTTTAACTTCTGATAATGAGTATTCGAATGGAAAGGAGAAGAGAGATTAGTTGATTTGACTCAACAAACTGGATTGCTAACATCTTGGTCATATTCGCTGGAAATGCATTACTTGTTAAATAAGAAAAGCTTTGAGTAAAGGATTTTCACACGGTCATATATTTCATATATTATTGATCAATTTAGAGAGGTTAGAATAAATTGTTAATAGAGAGAGAGAGAGAGAGAGAGAGAGAGAGAGAGAGAGAGAGAAATTCCCGTAACCAATTAAAAGTATGTATCAAGAGAGAGAGAGAGAGAGAGAGAGAGAGAGAGAGAGAGAGAGAGAGAGAGAGAGAGAAATTCCCGTAACTTTTTAAAGTATGTATCGAGAGAGAGAGAGAGAGAGAGAGAGAGAGAGAGAGAGAGAGAGAGAGAGAGAGAGAGAGGAGAGGGTGAAATTCCCGTAACTATTTTAAGTATGTATTAAGTCGCGAGTCGCTTGTTAGTTGTGTCAACGAATTCCCTTTAGGGGTTTTGGGAACGAGACATTGTATTTCCTTTGGGAGTTCAGTAAGTTACGTTACAACTCATTTTTTATATTTTGGTTCGTAGTTCGCGCGCTCACACAATGTGTGTATTATTATTATTATTATTATTATTATTATCACTATTCTTATCTTCTTCTTCTTCTTCTTATTATTATTATTATTATTATTATTATTATTATTATTATTACTATTACTATTATTATTATTATTATTGGTAGGGGAGAGTTAATTCATAGGAAAAAATCTATAATTTTACTATAGAAAACTTGCCAACCTTGGTAGAATTAAAGTAGCAGCCACACTGCAATTGTACCAATCTTGAGAAGTTGATTATTATTATTATTATTATTATTATTATTATTATTATTATTGTTATTGCTATTATTATTATTATTATTATTATTATTATTATTATTTCTATTATTATTATTATTATTATTATTATTATTATTATTAGCAGAACTACTACCCTAATTTGAAAAAAATTATGCTATAAGCCCAAGGTCTCCAACAAAGGAAAAAAAATAACCCAGTGAGGAAAGGACGTAAGTAATAAACTACAAGAGAATTACGCACAAAACCCTTCCTCCCCTGTATTGAAACCCTCCCCCCCCTTTTTTTTTTTTTTTTTTTTTTTTTTTTTTTTTTTTTTTCCGAGGTGCTATGCCCTCTTAAGCGATCGTTATTACGATCACATCTTCCCGGTGCATTGGGCACCGATTTAACAACTTGTTTACTGCCACGCGGCACCCGCGTCACCATGGCAACTGGTGCGCGGTACTCTGGGCGTAGATAATTTGCGTTTTAATGAGTTTGCGTCAAAATATATTTATTAATAAACGTTTACTTGGAAGATGTTGAAAAAGCTTTTGTAAGTAAGCTTTTAACGTTTTTTTTTTTTTTTTTTTTTTCGGCAACAAAGTTGGAGAGGAGGTTATTTTTTTAGTACGAGGTTTGTTTGTTTGTATGTGAGGAGCAACTTCCTGGTCATAATTTTACTCATAGAGACATGGAAGTGATTCAATTTTGAAAGTCCTAGGTCAAGGTCAAGGTCAAGGCCAAGGTCGAGCTTAAGGTCGACCGAATTAACCCTAACCTCGAGAAATAAGCTGCCATGGCTGAGGTATGCTCTCTACTGGATGCTCCTTAATTTAGTTTTGCATATAAAACAATCATGGGTTAGCCTTGCTATTTTACGTGTTTTCAAAATCGACTTTAAAAATGATGCAGGATATGAAAATGCAAAAATGCAAGGAGAGAAACAATTGAATATAATCAGTGGAAAATAATGCGTAGAAAAAAAGGTATTAGATTTATTTTCATTAGATTGAAATAGAATTTGATTTGAATTTTTGTAACAATGCACATTTGTTTTTTGTTTTTAATAATTTGCTGCTGCATGTAGTATCTTTTCCATTATAGGAGGCATGTTTTTATCATGTATTACTGTGTTTTCATGTGTGCGTATATATATATATATATATATATATATATATATATATATATATATATACATATATATATTATAATTATATATATATATATATATATATATATATATATATATATATATATACTGTATATATGTGTGTGTGTTTGTGTGAAAAATATAGTTATATATACATATATACATACAAATAATACGCATTTCCGTGATTCATTTCATTGATTGGTAAAAGTTGTCTGGTGATTGTGAATTTTATTTTCTTCATCAAGTTATTTATTTAATTGTTGTTGCTTTATCTATTTCGTGTTATAGTAGTTATTGTCTCTCTTGTTTATTGCCAATGTGGCGTATCTCTATTGGCTGTACGACTGTGTCAGCTTATTTGCACAATATACTTTCAAACGTGTTTTGATGTCCGCGTTATTATCCTTTGAACAAAAGCCATGTTGTCCTACGTGTGGTGAAACTAACTCGAACTATCTGAAAAATCCCACCCACTTTGTTAGGAATGATCTTCCTAATCGGGCAGTTGAATCAATAGAACTTCATAAGTTCAAAGTTGCAGCAAATATTTTTATGTTGAACAAGCTGATATAAGTCTTTTTATAGTTTACATATGACATATCTGTTTTTGACGTTGTTACTGTTTTTAGATTGATTTATTGTTAATTTGTGCTCATCATTTATTTATTTCCTTATTTCCTTTCCTCTCTGGGCTATTTTTCTTGTTGGAGCCCTTGGTGTTATAGCATCTTGCTTTTCCAACTAGGGTTGTAGCTTGGCTAGTAGTAATAATAATACTGATACTAATAATAATAATAATAATAATAATAATAATAATAATAGACCTCAAAAGGACACTGGATCACTTCCGTAGGCCACAACGTCTGTAATAAATCATAAGTAGATTTCCTCTTATCCGGACTTGATGACAATTTACTGTAGATATTCTTTTTAAATCGAGTTTCCTTAGTAGTTTTACAAACGGTTTAAAAGGCCCTAAACATGTCAGTTTCGGTAGTAAAGGATCGTCCGCCCTCAAACAGCTTCGCTGCGATGTTTTTGAGAACAGTTAAGGTTTCTGGCGTATCTTAAAATGTTTTAAGGGTGTTTTCATGTCTCTGTTTAGTCCCCTTTATTTGTATCTCGTGTCATTGTTGTACTTATATATATATATATATATATATATATGTATATATATAGTATATATATATAGTATATATATATATATATATATATATATATATATATATATATATATATATTTATATATATATATATATATATATAATATATATATATATAATATATATACTGTATATATGTGTGTGTGTGCGTATGTGTGTGCTTGTCCATTTGTGCGTGATTTATAAACTTTATAGAAAGTTATTTAAAAAGATGAACTTTGTACCGCCACCAAATAGCATCGAATCCCTAACCCCTAACTCGTCTCATTAGTAACAAGAAAGGCACGTCATTCCTCTAGCCGTAAAATGAGTATTGCAGGCACTAGAATATGACATAATCCTCCAATTCTGC
>NC_090745.1:109768476-109775976 GCF_036898095.1 Palaemon carinicauda | reverse complement strand
TCCAATTCCGGATTGGAGAGTGGGTTGATCAGAAGGGTAATACCTTTTTCCATACCTCCTCTCTTAAGTAAATGCCACTGTTTGCTAAAACTTGCCCAAGACTTTAGTGCACGGTACTAGCGGCATTTGGTCACAATAAGTCTCCAGTAGCCATCAGTGACATTAACAAGAATTAGATATTCGCAGTGATTCACCTTTTGTTTATGACATTTTTTTTCTAGTTCTATTAAGTATGCTTATTACCTTAGTTATATAAGCCATTACTCAATGAATTGCAGTGTATTAAATCGGACTTTGTGGCTGCTGCCTCATCTGAGATGCCAGGTTATAATAGACTTGCGCCACTGGTTTCAATCTGGGCTGTGCCATGATACTTAGGCAGCTGTGTTGGAGGAGTTTTCCAATTTGAGGGCTTAATGGCCCCCTAATGCCTTCATTTGCCTACTGATTTTTCAGATCGTGTTTCCATGATTCTTTTTTTTATTTTGATTATAATTTGTAATTATTTTTATCATATCGGGTTAATGGTTTTTTGAGTATGTATGCTTATGATTATTTTTTTCTTTTATCGAAAACTAATTTGCTTTCAATAGTAGGAATTTTTTTTTTTTTCTACCACTACTACCGAACTCATTGACATAATTCAATATATGATGTCCTATTTCAAATCCACATAACGAATAATTCCGAGTGTACCTTCAAGCAATTGAACTCTATCCCAAGACAGTGGAAGACCACGGTACAGAGGCTATGGCACTACCCAGGACGAGAGAACGAGGGTTTGATTTTGGAGTGTCCTTCTCCTAGAAGAGCTGCTTACCACAGCTAAAGAGTCTTGTCGTATTTCAAATCCACGTAACGAATAATTTCCAAAATGAACATACTCACAAATACATAAAGCACGTTTGCGTACGTATAAAGACAAACGAAGTTCGTGCTTCCATTGGCGGTGAAAGTGAGCCAGCGGCGCTAATGCTGGAGATGTGCCAGAGGGTACTAGTGCAAATCCTCGTCGCGCCTCGCTTTGCACGTTTGCTAATTTATTGCCACCCATTTGTTTCTTTCCTCGCATATACTGCTCGATTAGCAATATCTTTGGACTGCTTTTGTTTTCACATTTCAGTTGCATTTATTTGCTTATTGATTTATGTTGAGAAATTGCTGATATGACGGAATAAAAATTGATTAGTGAAGACTAGCATATATTAAGAAGGATACTTAGTTGTAATAGTATACATTACTACTTGAGCTAAAATTCTCAACCCTCAAGTGTTAGTTTTTTATTACAGAATTTTTATTTTATTTGATGAATCGCTTTTCCATTAATATTAGATATTGGGATACACAAACATTATGTTTATTCTGACAATTCTCTTGAAATGATTTATTCGCAAAACTTCGAAGGCTTGTGCCACCAGTGCACCACGCCAGTGAACTATAGGCATTACTTGAGTGTACTTAGCAGTATCCTTTGCATACTTAGCTATATCCACCTTTTAGCCCTCTGCTTTACATCCTTTCACACTTACTTTCTTCCATATTGCTCTACAATCTCTTGTAACTTTGACCTCCATGGGTGTTGACTGGGTTCCCCGGCCCCAGCGCAGTTATTGAAACTCCATTCATACTATCTGATCTTTCTCACATAATAGGTTTAACTATAAGTGTTGACTTTAATTTTCTTTTTATTATGAAGAGTGTTGCAATATTCGCCATAGCCTTTGTACCTTGGGGTAGAGTTCTCTTGCTTGAGGGTACACTTGGGTACACTATCTTATTTCTCTTAATCTTGTTTTTGTACGTTTTTATAGTTTATATATAAAAGATTTTTTTAAATATTGTTACTGTTCTTTAAATATTTAAATTTAATTGTTCATTACTTCTCTTGCAATTTGTTTATTTCCGTATTTCCTTTCCTCACTAGGCTATATTTCCTTGTTGGAGCCCTGGGGATTATAGATTCCTGCTTTTCAAACTAGAATTGTAGTTAATCTAGTAATAATAATAACAATTAGTAGTAATAACTGGATATATATAGTAAATACTGAAGTGTACAGAGATACGGTACAAATAACCTATTTGTTTTAATAAGCAAGTAGATAGATGCTGGAAATAGATGGCCGAGAGAAGCTACATTGTAGTTGTAGTAATAGTAAAAATGGTAATGAGTTCAAAGTGTTAATTCTATTTATTTTAATGGTAATTATAGTAACAGGAACACTAGCGAAATGATAGTGGTAATTATATTAATAATAGAAAAATATCGAGGTGGTTTTTAAAGAATTATATGAAAATAGTGTCATGATAATTACAATTAGAATATTATTAGAAAAATTTCGAGACCGAGATAATGATGATTATAGTTATAGAAAAATAGTGATATGATAATGATCATTAAAGAAAATGTTGTATCTTATTTAATACCACTGCTGATAATGTAAAGTTAACCATCTTTGTTTTTACCAGATGGCCTTTGTATAACTTGTTTCTTATCATGTAATAGAAGGATTTGTCCACATTACCACACCTACTTTACCCTAATTTGCGTATCATGTAAAGTGCATTTCATTGACCTAATGTGAGATAATACTTTTTATTGATAACCTTCCCACAATCCCCTTGATATTCGATAGTCTTCTTATCACATACTTGGAAATTTCATTTGCTTTTTCTCCAAGGAGTCATTAGTTGGTTATTTTTTTCTTTGCTTCCATGCAACCGGCTAAAGTTGTGTCTTTTTATGATATTAAATTTGAATTATATACTTTTATCTGTTGTTTTTCCCATTGGGAAATTTTTTTTATTTTTATCTTCATGTACATGCAACTTGGTAGAGAATTCGCTTATTATTCTATTAGAAGTATACTTCAGTATCTTTTAAGATATGATGACGCTTATTATTTTAATAGGTTTGTGGTGGTTTATTGAAAACGTCCCTGGCTGGCGATCGCCGGACTGGTGTTCGAGTCCCGTTCAACCTCGATAGTTTCTTGTGTCTGCAACCTCACCAGTCTTGTGAACTGATAAAGGGAGGTTTGGGCGAGCCTATAGGTGTATCTGCTGAGTTATCAGCAGCCAATGCCTGGCCTTTCCTGGTCCTAGCTTTTGTGTGGAGACGGGGCTTGGGCGTTGATCCTATGTACGTATATATGATCAGTCTAGGGCATTGTTTTGCTATCTGAGGCATTGTCATTGCCATTTATGAACGGCCTTTAAACCTTTTAAATAGTGTATCTTTTAAGCTGATTTTGGTTCGCATGCAATATTTCAATTTGGGGGGGGGGGGTGGGGGTGGGGCGGGGGTGAGAGCCATTGGTATTATTGTAACTACCTAAAGGTAAAGTGTATTTTCACATCTGGTTTTGAGTGCTTGCATTCCCTACCGTGCTTTCCCGATGCAGTAGACTCTCCCGCCCTCCTTACATTGATGCATTAATGCATTTGGCAGTTTATTATCACACACGGGTTGTGATAGCCGATGTGGTAACGTCCCTGACGAGTGAACGCCAGGCTGGGGTTCGAGTCCCGCTCAGAATAGTTAGTTTCTTTGTTCGCTGCAATCTCACCATCCTTGTGAGCTAAAGATGGGGGATTTGGGGGAGCCTATAGGTCTATCTGCTACATCGACAGCCATTGCCTGTCCCTCCTTGGTCCTAGCTTGCGTGGAGAGAGGGCTCTGGCGCTGATCATATGTATATATGTTCAGTCTTTAGGGCATTGTCGTGCTCGATACGGCAATGTCACTGTCCCTTTCCCCTGCTGTGTATGAGCGGCCTTTCTACCTTTAAACCTCTATATGATCTTACGTTGATGTATCTCATGCATTTGCCAGTTTATAATCCAACAAACCTCTTATTGCATTGATGCATTAATGCATTTATTAGTTTATAATCCCACAAACCTCTATGCCTCTATATAAACTATCTTAAAATACCCTCTACTTTCGTAATCTATTTTATAAATTCTGCCAATTTCACGCGACAAAATCCCCTCTCTATATGATAAAAAGAACCTCTCCTCAGACGTCCGATATCCTTTTGGGTATAAGGTCCCAAAACCATTTTCGTAGACTTCCAAAATCCTATTTGTTAAAGCCTTCTCCCTCAGGTGCTTTTGTAAACATCTCCCTACCCAAAACCTCCACAGACTTGAAATTTTCTCCGATTAGTCGTCTGAAGCAATCTCTCCAGTTGGCTCTACCGTAAATTTCACTCATGTGGTTTCAAAAACGTTTCTGAAATTCATGACAGGTATTATTATTATTATTATTATTATTATTATTATTATTATTATTATTATTACTACTACTACTACTACTACTTGTTAAGCTACAATCCTTGTTGGAAAAGCCAGACGCTATAAGCCCAAGGGCTCAAACGGAAACATAGCCCAATGAGGAAAGGAAATAACGGAATAAAGAAAATACAAGAGAAGTAATCAACAATTAAAATAAAGTATTAAAAAAAACAGTAACAACGTCAAAACAGATATTTCTACCGATACAATTACCCGATTCGGAAGATCATTCCACAACTTGGTCACAGCTGGAATAAAACTTCTAGAATGCTGTGTAGTATTGAGCCTCATTATGGAGAAGGCCTGATTATTAGAATTAACTGCATACCTAGTATTACGAACAGGATGGAACACTCCAGGAAGATCTGAATATAAAGAATGATCAGAATTATGAAAAATCATATGCAACACGCATAATGAACTAATTGAATGAACCTTCATTCAAGATTCTAGATTAGAAATAAGAGATATAGTAGACTGAACCGTAAGATGAGAATCAGCAGCTGAAGACCAGACAGGAGATCAATACTCGAAACAAGGTAGAATGAAAGAATTAAAACACCTCTTCAGAATAGAATGATCAACGGGATCCTTTAAAGACTCTCAATAGGCCAATTTTTTGTGCAATTGAAAAAGACACAAACCTGGTCTGTTTCTCAAAAGTAAATTTGCTGTCAAGAATCACATCTAAAATTTTAAAAGTGTCATTCAGAGTTGAAGAAACATTTTCAATGCTGAGATCCGGATGTTGAGGAGCCACTGTCCTTGACCTACTTAAATCATACTTTTGAGTTTTGTTAAGATTCAACTTCATGCCCCATACTTTGCACCGTGCACTAATTTTAACTAGATCTCTATTAAGGGATTCAGCAATCCCAAATCTACATTCATGGTTTGGTAATCTGTGTTGTCAGGTGTATATGGACAGAGAAGAATGTGGAAAGAATAGCCCAGACTATTAGGTGTATGTGTAGGCAAAGACCAAATGAGCCGTAGCTAGATAGTGGGATCCAATGCAGTACTGCTTGGCCAGTCAGAGGACCTACAGTAATAACTCTAGCAGTAGTATCCCAAAGAGTGGCTAGTGTCCTGGCCAACCCTACTACCTACAACATACTATCTATATCTGTTGACGATATATTTCTCAAATATTTCCACAAAAATGCATAAGACATAATTGTAGCGTGTGCATGTACGAGGCGGTATTGCTATAACTATGGTATCTGTGTAAGCCAATATTAACCCGCGTAAGGAGTCAGTGTTTCTATCTTTCCTTGTGTAATATTTTCATATATATACTGTGTATGTTCATATTTATATATGTTGATTTTATCACTGACTCTCATGACTTTCATTTATTAAAATGAACCACAAATACCGATTAATGACGGATTCATTCTATAGGATTTGTGATTCCATGGCAGAACGAATTTGATATTAAACGGGGAATTGTGGCTTATTTGAATATATATCTCTCTATGTATAGTCGTATAAATTTGAGTACATGTAACTCATTCCCGGAATATTTTTATTACTTTCAAATTATATTTTAAATCTTATAAGTACAGTGACTATAACTAAATTTCGACTGCAAATCTTGATATGATCATATTTACACTTCTGATGTTTTTACTGATAATTAGGTTCTATTAGTTTCAAATCATATTTTAAATCTCAAAGAAGTACAGTAATTACAATTAAATCTAAGCTGCATGTCTTTTTATATAATCATATTTACACTTTTCACGTTTTGACGGAAAATTAAATAAAAGTAAAAAAAAAAACAATATTTGGTCGTAATATGTTTCCAGAATTTTTTTTTTGGGGGGAAATCCCTTTAGTGGCAATTGGTGAAGATTTCATACAGAGATCAGGAGCAAGATGCTTTTAGTCCGATGAAGTAAGCCAGGATGAAAACAGACGTACACACACATCACCACGTCTGCTTTCAAAGTTGCTCGGGAGCCCTCCCCAGAGAATAGAAAATGTACCTGCAGGCGAAATTTCCCTCTTCAGCCGTCCCAGTTCGATTCCTTCAGTAGGATGTCGAGAGTTCCTTTCTTCCTTTTGGGGTAAGGGGGGGGGGTTGCGAGTGTGAAGCGCCGCCGTCAATATTTGCAGTGACATCATCCCCTCCCCCCCCAGGGAAAGGGGGAGGAAGGGGTAGGTATAGGGAAGTGCAGGAATAACAACTGGTTCTCTCATATTTGACTCCGCACGTGGGTTAATGTTGTCAGTGCACCTCTAGTTTTGGACTGTTGGCGTTACTCGAGGATATTTGATGCGTCCCTTTGACCCCTAGCTTGGGTCACTCTTTAACCATCAACTAGAAATCAGTTCAAACTTCATTTCTTGTCTCCGAAGGGAGCTACTGTAGATCCTTCAGAGGTCTTCTAGTGGTGCCTAGTAGGCATTATTGATAAGGATATTAGCAGTGTTCCTCTGGGGCCACCCCTCATATTTTGTAGACTTCTATTATAACCCTGTTCCCGCTTCCAATCTCCAATTTTGCTGTGGTGGCCTGTTGTAAAGTCCTTGCTCGGTGATCGCCAGACTGGGGATCGAGTCCCGCTCAAACTCATTAGTTCCTGTGGTCGTTTTAACCTTACCATCCTTTTAAGCTAACGAGGGGCGTTTGGGCGAGCCTATAGGTCTATCTGCTGAATCATCAGCAGCTATTGCCTAGCTCTCCTTGGTCCTTGCTTGAGTGGAGAGCGGGGTTGGGCACTGATCATATGTATATATGGCCAGTCTCTAGGGTAATGTCACCGTCCCCTGCCTCTGCCATTCATGAGCGGTTTTTTTAAACATCTTATAACTTTTACTTCAAATTACGATAACGGGGCTATCCTCGTCCCTTGCTGTGCTTGCATACTGAATGCCCTACCTCGTGGCCCAAATTCATAAAATCTTGAATATTTTAAAACTAAAGGAAACTTCACTCTGTTTGTTTTCCTGGCTCATTGGGACCCATTAGTAATCATACAAGGCCCCGCCATTATATTCGAACCGTTGCCATTTTTAATCCCCAACCTATTGCGTGAGGTCATCAGCTGATATTACTTGTTCATGTTTACTAAATCTTACAAATGATGGCTTCCTAAAAATTTCAGCTGCTTTGAATATGTTTGCTATTATTAGTAAATAGTCTACGTGACCCGTCAAAAATGACGGCTGAATATTTATAAAGATAAGCACTTAATT
>NC_090745.1:109758476-109763476 GCF_036898095.1 Palaemon carinicauda | reverse complement strand
ACACCTTGTTCTGAAGACGTTTTGGTGGCTTATGTAGTAACGTCCCTGACTGGTGAATTCTCAAACTCGTTAGTTTCTTTGGTCGCCGTAAACTCACCCTCTTTGTGAGCTAAGAATGGTGGTTTTGGGTGAGCCTATAGGTCTATCTGCTGACTCATCAGCAGCCAATGCCTGGCTCTCCTTGGTCCTTGCTTGGGTGGAGAGTGGGCTTGGGCTCTGATCATATGTATATATGGGTCAGTGTCTAGGGCATTTTCCTGCTTGATAGGAAAATGTCACTGTTCCTTGCCTCTGCCATTCATGAGCGGCCTTTAAACCTTTAACTAAACAGATAGTATAGAGAGATATGTAGGTGTTGGGCGGGCCACATACAGGAACTCGCCGCATAGTAATTGTACATATTAATGATTGATCGGTTGAAGCATAGTGAAGTGGCCTATGTGGTAATGTCCCTGACTGGTGAACACAAGACTGGAGTTCTAGTCCCACTCAAACTTGTTAGTTTCTTTGGCCGCTGCAACCTCACCCTCTTTGTCACTTTAGAATGCGTGTGTTTATGGGAGTCTATCAGCAGCCATTGCCTGGCCCTCCTCGGTCCTTGCTTGGGTGGAGAGTGGGCTTGGACTCTGATCATATGTATATATGGGTCAGGGTCTAGGGAATTTTCCTGCTTGATGGGGAAATGTCACTGTCCCTTGCCTTTGCCATTCATGAGGGACCTTTAAACCTTTAATGTGCCTTACGACTAACTGAATAGATAGTATAAAGGAGATATGTAGGTGTTGGGCGGGCCACATACAGGAACTCTCCGCGTAGTAGTTATGTGACAGAGTACACACTGAGGTGTTCCTGGAATTTCTGTATCCAATTGTACATATTAATGATTGATCGGTCGAAGCATAATAAAGTGGTTTATGTGATAACGTCCCTGACTTATGAACGCAAGACATGAGTTCTAGTCCCACTTAAACTCGTTAGTTTCTTTGGTCATTGCAACCTCACCATCTTTGTATGCTGGGAATGGTCGGTTTTGCGGAGCCTATAAGTCTACCTGCTGAGTCATCAGCAGCCATTAACTGGTCCTCCTTAGTCCTAGCTTGGGTGGAATGGGGCCTTGGACGCTGGTCATATGTATATATGGGTCAGTGTCTAGGGCATTTTCCTGCTTGATGGAGAAATGTCACTGTCCCTTGCCTCTGCCATTCATGAGGGACTTTTAAACCTTTAAATCCGAATGATGGATGAACTGAGATGTTCTGGTGCAGAGTAGCAGTGAAGCACAAGTAGACTTTGAAGCCAACGAGAGTTAGGAAAGTCGTAGTGGTTGATAAAGGTCGATTTTTTTTTTCCACTTATGTTTTATGACTTGCCATAATAAACTCGGGCTATAAAGATGGTGGGAGAGGGGGATTTCTGCAGAATTTATCCCCGCGTAGAGTAAAAAGCCGCATTAATATCTTTTGATATTTTACATTTTAGTAATTTATATTTTTTCTTTATACTTTTTTGGGGGTCAGAATTGCTAGCTTGGTGGTGAAAATAGGCCAAATCCCATATATGAATGACATGCCTGAGGCCTTTGTCCTGCAATGGATTGGAAACGACTGCATTTGTTGTTTTTGTGTTTGTGTGTGTGTGTGTGTATATATATATATATATATATATATATTATATAAATATATATATATATATATATATGCTTACATCTAACAGAAGTTTTACAGTAACTAGAACATTTTATGAAACACATACGCATTCGAAAAGAAAAAAAAATCCCATATATGAATGACATGCCTGAGGCCTTTGTCCTGCAATGGATTGGAAATGACTGCATTTGTTGTTTTTGTGTGTGTTTGTGTGTGTATATATATATATATATATATATATATATATATATATATATATATATATATATATATATATGCTTACATCTAACAGAAGTTTTACAGTAACTAGAACATTTTATGAAACACATACGCATTCGAAAAGAAAAAAAAAACTAATGTAATCGATAGTAAAATTATCATCCAAACAAATTTTGTAGCACATTTCGATGAGTTGGATTCTCACAAGCGTCATATTTTCTCCAATTTAATTATCGCTAAATTCCGTAATGAAAAGCGAAAACTTTTGTCATATTACTTGGTAATGCTTTGTTTAATAGTTCAGTTATAAGAAAATATATATTTTAACAAGTCGCTCTAAAACTTGGACGATGCACTGAAATTATTCTATTTTATTTCATTCAATTTCCTCAAATATAATTTTCAACTATTCGCTCTAAAACTTGAACGATGCACTAAATTTTTCCATTTTATTCCATTCAATTTCCTCAAATATAATTTTCAAACAATTTTCTCTAAAACTTGGACTATGCACTAAATTTTTCTATTTTATTTCATTCAATTTCCTCAAATATAATTTTCAAAAATTCGCTCTAAAACTTAGAAGTTGCACTCGATTTTTACATTTTATTCCATTTAATTTCCTCAAATATAATTTTCAACTATTCGCCCTATAACTGGAACGATGTACTCACTTTTTCCATTCTATTTCATTCAATTTCCTCAATCATCTCTCTTCTCTTGAATCTACTTTCTCGACTCGATTAAATGGTTTTATTCTATCCCACATCCAATTAAGTGTAGCTGCGAGTGTGAGTGTGTGTGTGTATGTGTAACTCATGTTATATTTTGTATCTCTGTTCAATGTGTTATGAAATTCCCTTTGAAGCTCCCCCCCCCCCTCTTCCCTATCCCCTTGGCCACCAGCCAGGCACCATCCTCCCCACCCCCAAAGAACCTTTGATCTTTATTTGAATAGTTGACTTCATAAATTGATTAGGTCTCTTGGGAGGCTGTTGTTGTTTTTGTCAATGTTGTTATTTGTTTGGTTTTTGCGATATCTAGGCTGGCCTTTATCTTTGGGTTTTTATTCTGACTTAGAGCAGTTATATATTATTTATTTTTATTTCTTTACTGAGTTTATTCAGTTTTCCATTTATTAAACGTTTTTTGTGATTAGATTTTGCGAATATTTTTTTGGTTTGTTTGTCTACAAGGAATGACTGAATATCATTGTTGGGGATTTCTGTTATTTTTTTTTTTTTTTAGTTTTACCTGTGTTAAAGTTTTTAATTTCTTTCGTTTGTGTGTTCAATGGATGACTGAATATCATCTTTTATTTCTCTGCTATTTTTTTTTTTTTTTTTTTACCTTTGTTTAGGTCCTTGATTTCTTTGATTTGTGTGTGTACAAGTAATGACCGAATATCATTATTTATCCGCCTGTACTATTTTCTTTTTCACTTCTCTGTATTTTTTATTTTTTTATTTTTACCTTTGTTTAAGTTGTAATTTCCTTCGTTTATGTGTCTACAAGGAATGATTGAATACCATTATTAGTTATTTCTCTATTTTTTCTTCATTTTTTCGTGTGTTAATTAAATTTTTTTTTTTTTGTGATTAGATTTTGCGAAATTTCACTTTGGTTTGTGTATACAAGGAATGACTGAATATCAACCTGTGTTAATTTATTTGACTCCCAAGTCACGGATTTCCCCGGAATCTTAATTGAATATCGTTAATCTCTGGTGATGTAGAAGGGCCTAACACCTGTCTGTGATTCGGGCTGATACATCTCATCCTTTTAGTAATAATAATAATCTCTCTCCAATGACTGATTTTCATATGGAAATTTTGAAATACCGCTTTATCATGATAATTCGGGCTAGCATGTCCATTCAATCACCTTTTTTTTTTTTCCAGTTCATTTTTGGACACATCCATTAGGTTTCAAAATGAATGTGAAACTGATTTCAGATTTATTATTACCTTCGCCAACTTCGTTACAAAGGTTGTGTTTTGATAGGCGTGTGTTTATTTGTCTTTATGTCTGTCTGTTTGTTTGTGATTCTCATAACTCAAAAATTATTTTTACCGATTCTCATGAAATTTGGTGAGATGAATGGCCATGATCTAAGAGCAGTTTGATTAGATTTTGGTGGCAATTGGACCAAAGGTCAAGAATAAGGTCACGAAATTTAAAAATAAATTCTTTTCGCCATATCGTGGTCATTTTTTATCCGATTTGCTTGAATCTAGTGCCAAAATATACATAATTCAATTGCCTTCCTTGTGATATACAATATGATATAGGCGAAGGTATGCGCTCTACTGAGTGCCCGTTCTAGTTTTTGTTCTGTTCTCCTAGTACTTTTCAAGTTAAACCCGTTCACTTACCTTTATTTCATTTTATTGTAGAATGCTCGATTGTCATTTGTTTTTTAAATACGATGCTTTTCTATTTTCCAAGAAATACATAAACTAGTTTTAAGGATCGAATTTTGGCCCATTTTGAGTTTTTAAGTATTCTAATTGGAATAAGATTGTTTTAATTAGTCATCACATATTTGAATATCGAGAGAAAAGCGACAATGGGAACGTTTCAGTCACTAATTAAAAATATAAATGATATTCTTATTTATGGTTTTTATATTATTTTTTTTTTTAAAACTGTTAGCTTTTGATTTTGAATTGTTCTGGTGTTTATTTATGTATTAATATTTTCCCCTTAACTTGGGTAGACTTTTAATCTTGTCATCATATTAACTTTTTGTCACCCTTTTCCAATCAAATGTTATTTTATTAATTCAAATGATTTTAGTATATTAATTTTTAATTTTTTTTGGGGGGGGGGGTTGTCGATTTTAGTTACAATATTGCTCTTGATTCTTTGTTTGGGTTATATTTTAGATTTTGTTCATTTATTTCATTTATGATTATCCAATCTACCTCATTTGAATAACTTTTATTTTGGTAATTGTCAATTTAGTGTTGATATTTGAAATTATAATTTTTTTAGGCCTTCGGTAATTTATCAACCGTTTTTATCCGATTTGGTTTAGGTTTCGAAATTAATTGAAATTAATTGATAATTTTAGCTCTGTATGCAAAAAGTCGACCCCAATTAATCTCGGAGTTTTTAAAAATTGAAGATTGA
>NC_090745.1:109744122-109746622 GCF_036898095.1 Palaemon carinicauda | reverse complement strand
GTATACTTTTAAATCCTCCAAACATTTTCAGTATGGGAAGGGTTCACGTGATAATAATGCACTATTATAAAAGTTTATCCAACCGTAACATTGCATTGTATATATGCTCTCTCTCTCTCTCTCTCTCTCTCTCTCTCTCTCTCTCTCTCTCTCTCTCTCTCTCTCTCTCTCTCTCTCTCTCTTATTGTTATTGTACCTTAAATTTCTTTTATATGCTATAGAGTATAGTACTGTACTGTACAATAATATACTTGACATGAAATATTATTAAAGTACGTACATGTTCTTTATAACAACATAGCAGGTTGTTAAGAACGTACATACATACTTCGTGTATATGGGATAAATAGGTCGCTCGTTAGTGCCAAAATCCTATCTCCATCGACAATTTGTGCTATTTTCCTTGTTGGAGCCCTTGGGCTTATAGCATCCTCTTTTTCCAACTAGGGTTGAAGCTTAGCAGATAAAAAAATAAAAAATAATAATAATAATAATAATAATAATAATAATAATAACAATAATAATATTAATAATAATAATAATAATAATAATAATAATAATAATAATAATAATAATCGTCTCCTGGAACGAATTAATGACGAAGCGGCCGATATAATTGTAAATCATAAAAAGCAACAAAGAAATGAAAAAAAAAAGAAAAAAAGAATGGAAACAGAGACACAAAAAGTCAAAATCCCTGCACCAGGAAAAGTCTGACGGAGCCTTCTCGAGATGCAAGGGATGTATCACCTGTCGGATGCCATTACGATAAGAGCTCAGGCTTCGTCTCACCCCTTTCCCCCCCCCCCCTTATAACGGAGGGATACCAGACAAATTTTAAGGCATGAGGAACTGTCCTTTAGGACCTCAAAAACCTTGCAACAATGAGCCTATTCTTTGAAATGATTAAAAGACTACGGATATAACTCTGTATGTCGCCAAACTAATAAGATAATGAATAAAAAAAATTGCCATGAAATTTTCAAATCTTCAATTTTTAAACACTTCGAGATTAATTGGGGTCGACTTTTTGCATACAGAGCTAAAATGATCAATTAATTTCGAAACCTAAACCAAATCGGATAAAATTGGGTATTAAATTACCGAAGCCCTAAACAAATTATAATTTTAAACATCAAAACTAAACTGAAAATTACCCAAAATAAGAACTATTAAAAGTTATTTAAATGATATAGATTGGATAATCATAAATGAAGTAAATTACTCAAAATGCATGAGATTCGGTCAAATGGTTTTAGATTTATGCGAATCACGTCAAATAATTTTTGAGTTATGCAAATCACAAACACACAGACAAATAAATGCACGCTTATCAAAATATTTCCTTTGAAACGAAGTTGGCGAAGGTAATAATAAATCTGTAACCCGTTTCGGATTCGTCTCGGAAACCTAATGCATGTGTCCAAAAATGAACAGGCAAGAATAAATAAAAGAAAAAGAAAGAAATATATATACATGTATATATATATATATATATATATATATATATATATATATATATATATATATATATATATATATTACACAAACTGTGATCGAATGGACAAGCTAACACGAATTACCAAGATAGAACGGTATTTCAAAAACTCCAAAGGAAAATCAGTCATCGGAGAAAGATTATTATTATTACTAAAAGGATGAGATTTACCGGCCCCAATCAGAGACAGGTGTTAGGCCCTTCTACATCACCAGAGATTAACGATATTCAATTAAGATTCCGGGGAAATCCGTGACTTGGGAGTCAAATAAATTAACACAAGTAAAAAAGAAGAAAAAAAAACATTAAAGACTAACAACGATATTCAGTCATTCCTTGTATACACAAACCAAGAAGAAATTTCGCAAAATCTTATCACAAAAAAATCTTTAATTAACACAGGTAAAAATTATGAAAACATAAGAGAAATAACTAACAATGGTATTCAGTCATTCCTTGTAGACACATGAACCAAAGAAATCAAAAACTTTAACAAAGATAAAAATGAAAAAATAATACAGTGAAATGAACAATAATGTAATTCGGTAATACCAAGAAGACACACACGGAAGAAATTAAAAGCTTTAAAACAGGTAAAAATGAAAATGTCAAAAACAAATACCTAACAACGATATTCAATCATTCCTTGTAGACAGACAAATCAAAGAAATTTCGCAAAATCTACTCTCAAAAAAAAAAAAGGATTAATAAATGGAAAACTAAATAAACTCAGTGAAGAGATAAAAAAAAAATAGTATAAAACTTCTCTAAGTAGGAGCAAAAATCCAAAGATAAAAAATCCTGCCTAGTCATCGCAAAAATACAAAAAAAAAAAAATAACAACATTGACAAAAACAACATCAGCCTCCCAAGAGACCTAAATCAATTTATGAAGTCAACTATTCAAATAAAGATCAAAGGTTCTTTGGGGGTGGGGAGGGAGGTGCCTGGCTGGTGGCCAAGGGGATAGGGAAGAGGGGGGGGGGGTAGCTTCAAAGGGAA
>NC_090745.1:109709122-109739122 GCF_036898095.1 Palaemon carinicauda | reverse complement strand
ATAATAATAATAATAATAATAATAATAATAATAATAATCATAATAATAATAACTTTAATAGCATCTAGTGGCTAACATTGTTCATAAATACTACAAAGGGATGCCATTTTTTATTCAGCATTAAAGCGTGAATATAATGGTGAATATTTTCCTCCTATTCTATGGAGCCATCCCTTGTTAAAGAAATCCTTTAAATGTAGAATAACTCCACCTCATACAAAACAAAGGGAATCTTTATTTCCCGCCATCAAATTGTTGCAAACACGAAAAAAAAAAAAAAAAAAAAGTAAAGAGAAAATTGAAGGCTTCGTTCTAATCCCAAAACCCAACGGAGATTACAGAATGAAAAAAAAAATTATAAAATCCTTCCGTCGTTGGAAGTAGGTTTCCGATGGAACAAAACTTTACAGCAAACATTTCCCCTCCGGGACAACCGACTAGAGTAGGGTTTTTGGTTGGTTATTTTCTTTCGGCAGATTTTCTTATAGATACTAATTATTATCGCTGCTCCCGGTCACTGGAAAACTTAATATTTTGCTTCATTCTACAGTATTGCTAATATATATATATATATATATATATATATATATATATATATATATATATATATATATATATATGTGTGTGTGTGTGTGTGTGTGTGTGTGTGTGGATAGATAGATAGATAAATAGATAGATATAGATAGATATATAAATAGACATGTATGTAATAGAAATAAAAATAAATATATATATATATACATATATAATAACAATTAAAATAATATATATATATATATATATATATATATATATATATATATATATATATATAACAATAAAAATGCCATACTTGCACGGTAGTATGTGAATGTATTTAGAAATGAATAATAATTTTCATTGGAGTTTTCTTCTGTCACTTTACCAGGTACATTACGTCACTAGTGTTCTGGCCCCACTACGGTCTTATTCAACACAAGCATGATGAGTGGTTTAGGCTAAAAAATATACTGGTTGCTTATGCAGATGATGATACCACATTCGTATCAATCCAATCTCTGTGATTGTAGATTCTCTGAATACATATTTAGCTTAAATTAATATACGGTGTTATGTGAAAAGAATTCGAACCCTAAAAAACTTTTTTCATTACCATTATCTTATCAAGGACCGTGGAAACAGACTCCTAGTGCCCACCCTCCTACATACACCTCAATAGATATGATTGTACATGTGTCATTCTTGACTGCAAATAAACTTGAAAAAATATGTTGTCCGATCCACCTCTTAAATTATCATTATCATCATCACCATTATTATTATTATTATTAGTAATACTTGCTTACAACCCTAGTTGGATAAGCTGGATGCTATAAGCCTACGGGCTCCAACATAGAAAAATAGCCCAGTGAGGAAAGGAGACAAGGAAAGAAATAAACTACTAGAGAAGTAACGAACAATTAAAATGAAATATTTCAAGAACAGTAACAACATTAAATTATATCTTTCATATATAAACTATAAAAACTTCCGAAATGAGACATAACAGCAAGCCCGAGTGTACCACAAAGCAAGAGAACACTAAATAGCTAGATGGCAGTTTTTAATATTTTTAAACTTGCCTATCAGGGGAAATATGTTTTCTTTAATTCTATCGTGTTTTGACTATTGTAACATTGCGTGGTCTTCAGCAGCTGACTTACATCTAAAACTATTGGATAAATATTGATTTCCATTAATTTCTTATTACAGATCTTTGTATTGATCTCTGGCAGCGTCTTTCACCAAATTCTAATTCCTATACCATTATCCTCTCCACTAATTACTGCGAGACATGCAGATAATTATAACCACCTAGCAATTTCTTTCACGAGTTTCAATACTAGAAAAAGTTAGATAAGTCTTGTTCCAGTATGAACAAGTTAAAGAATAATCTTTATCCTCATGTTGTACATTTAAACTTCAATACTTGGAGTAATTGTAAATGCAAATGCTATCTGTTATTGAGCACGATCACTTGAGTCTCTTTTCATGGTGTAGTTGTCTCATCAAATCTGTTTTCCCGTTATTTATCTGGCATAGCTTTTCCTCATATCTGCATTTATTTTCCTGCAATAGTCTGGATTTCCGATTTAGAATCCTTATCCTTGTTCTGGTTTTTAAACAACAGTTGTATCTGGCTGCTAACACCCTTTTATAATAAAGTGCAAGTGTCTATATATATATATATATATATATATATATATATATATATATATATATATATATATGTACATATATACATATATATATATATATGTATGTATATATATATATATATATATGTATATATGTA
The DNA here is from genome assembly GCF_036898095.1 of Palaemon carinicauda. Lineage (NCBI taxonomy): Eukaryota > Metazoa > Arthropoda > Malacostraca > Decapoda > Palaemonidae > Palaemon > Palaemon carinicauda. Next base: position 109,736,808 of record NC_090745.1, on the reverse strand, counting down.
CACATATATATATATATATATATATATATATATATATATATATATATATGTATGTATGTATATATATATATAGTATGTATGTATATATATAGACACTTTCACTTTTACAATAAAGTGCAAGTGTCTATATATATATATATATATATATATATATATATATATATATATATATATATATATATATATATATATATATATATATATATATATATCAGTCACACTTAGGGGAAAGAGGTAGTCGTACCCTGATGGGATCCGATACCTCTCGGAAACCACACACTCCAACAAATTGCTAAACCAGCAGGTTGTAGTTAGGAAAGGGGAAGGAAGTGGGAAGGGTTGAATCTGATTAAGTGCTTATCTTTATAAATATTCAGCCGTCATTTTTGACAGGTCGTGTAAACTATTTACTAATAATAGCAACCATATTCAAAGCAGCTGAAATTTTTAGGACGCCCTCATTTGTAAGATTTAGTAAACATGAACAAGTAAAATCAGCTGATGACCTCACGCAATAGGTTGGGGATTAAGATGGCAACGGTTCGAATATAATGGCGGGGCCTTGTATGATTACTAATGGGTCCCAATGAGCCAGGAGAACAAACAGTGAAGTTTCCTTTAGTTCTAAAATATTCAAGATTTTATGAATTTGGGCCACGACGTAGGGCATTCAGTATGCAAGCACAGCAGGGAACGAGGATAGCCCCGTTATTGTAATTTGAAGTAAAAGTTATAAGATGTTTAAAAAGACCGCTCATGAATACCAGAGGCAAGTGACGGTGACATTACCCTAGAGACTGGCCATGTATACATATGATCAGTGCCCAACCCCCCTTTCCACTCAAGTAAGGACCAAGGAGAGCTAGGCAATAGCTGCTAATGATTCAGCAGATAGACCTTTAGGCTCGCCCATACGCCCCTCGTTAGCTTAAAAGGAGGGTAAGGTTAAAGCGACCAAAGGAACTAATGAGTTTGAGCGGGACTCGATCCCCAGTCTGGCGATCACCGAGCAAGGACTTTACCAACAGGCCACCACAGCAAAATTGGAGATTGGAAGCGGGAACAGGGTTATAATAGAAGTCTACAAAATATGAGGGCTGGGCCCGGAGGAACACTGCAAATAGCCTTATCAATAATGCCTACTAGGCACCACTAGAAGTCCTCTGAAGGATCTACAGTAGCTCCCTTCGAAGGAAAGAAATTAAGTTGGAACTGATTTCTAGTTGATGGTTAAAGAATGACCCAAGCTAGGGGTCATAGGGACGCATCAAATATCCTCGAGTAACGCCAACAGTCCAAAGCTAGAGATGCAGTGACAACACTAACCCCCGTGCGGAGTCAAATATGAGAGAGAACCAGTTGTTATTCCTGCACTTCCCTATACCTACCCCTTTCTCCCCCTTTCCCTTGGGGGGAGAGGGATGATGTCACTGCAAATATTGACGGCGGCGCTTCTCACTCGCAAGCCAACCTCCCCCCTTACCCCAAAAGGAAGAAAGGAACTCTCGACATCCTACTGAAGGAATCGAACTGGGACGGCTGAAGAGGGAAATTTCGCCTGCAGGTACATTTTCTATTCTCTGGGGAAGGCTCCCGAGCAACTTTGAAAGCAGACGTGGTGATGTGTGTGTTTGTGTGTTTGTTTTCATCCTGGCTTACTTCATCGGACTAAAAGCATCTTGCTCCTGATCTCTGTACGAAATCTTCACCATTTGGCAAAAAAAAAAAAAAAAAAAAAAAAAAAAAAAAACATATTACGACCATATACTCTCTCTCTCTTTTTTTCACTTTTACTAATTTTTTCCGTCAAAACGTGAAAAGTGTAAATATGACCATTCAAAAAGACATGCAGCCGAGATTTAATTGTAATTACTGTACTTCTTTGAGATTTAAAATATGATTTGAATCTAATAGAACCTAATTATCTGTAAAAGCATCAGAAGTGTAAATATGATCATATCAAGATTTGTAGTCGAAATTTAGTTATAGTGACTGTACTTACAAGATTTAAAATATAATTTGAAAGTAATAAAAATATTCCGGGAATGAGTTACATGTACTCAAATTTATACGACTATACATAGAGATATATATATTCAAATAAGCCACAATTACCCGTTTAACATCACATTCGTTCTGCCATGGAATCACAAATCCTATAGAATGAATCCGACATTAATCGGTATTTGTGGTTCATTTTAATAAATGAAAGTCACGAGAGTGATAAAATCAACATATATAAATATGAACATACACAGTATATATATGAAAATATTACACAAGGAAAGATAGAAACACTGACTCCTTACGCGAGTTAATATTGGCTTACAAAGATACCATAGTTATAGCAATACCGCTTCATGTACATGCACACGCTACAACTATGTCTTATGCATTTTTGTGGAAATATTTGGGAAATATGTCGTCAACATATATAAATAGTAGGTTGTGGATAGTAGGGTTGGCCAGGGCACTAGCCAACCGTTGAGATACTACCACAGGGTAGTGTTCTTAGCCCATTACTTTTTATACTATATACACATGACATGTGGTTTGGCCTAGAAAACAAGCTTGTTGCATATACAGATGATGCTACTCTCTTTGCATCAATTCCATCTCCTGAATGTAGTTCTGGTGTTGCTGAAACCCTCTAATAGAGATCTTGCTAAAATTAGTGCATGGTGCAAATTATGGGGCATGAAGTTGGTTCCTAACAAAACTCAAAGTATGATTTTAAGTAGTCAAGGACAGTGGCTTCTCAATCCTAACAAAACTCAAAGTATGATTGTAAGTAGGTCAAGAACAGTGGCTCCTCAATCCTAACAAAACTCAAAGTATGATTATATGTAGGTCAAGGACAGTGGCTTCTCAATCCTAACAAAACTCAAAGTATGATTATATGTAGGTCAAGGACAGTGGCTTCTCAATCCTAACAAAACTCAAAGTATGATTGTAAGTAGGTCAAGAACAGTGGCTCCTCAATCCTAACAAAACTCAAAGTATGATTATATGTAGGTCAAGGACAGTGGCTTCTCAATCCTAACAAAACTCAAAGTAGGATTGTAAGTAGGTCAAGGACAGTGGCTCCTAAACATCTCAACATTTATAATGTTTCTTTATCTGTGTATGACTGAAAAATTTAGGTGCGATTCTCGCCAGCAAATTTACTTTTGAGAAACACATCAGGAATGTCTCCTTTATATTCAGATCTTCCCGGACAGTTCCATCCTGTTCGTAATACTAGGCATGCAGTTAATTCTAACAGTCAGGCCTTTTCCATCAAGAGGCTCAATACTACAAATAGTATTCTAGATGTTTTATTCCAGCTGTGACTAAGTTGTGGAATGATCTTCCTAATCGGGTAGCTGAATTGGTAGAACTTCAAAAGTTCAAACTTACAGCAAATGTTTTTATGTTAAACTTCAAAAGTTCAAACTTGCAGCAAATGTTTTTATGTTAAACAGGCTGACATGAGTTTGCTTATAGTTTATATATGAAATGTTTGTTTTGATGTTGTTAATGTTTTTAAAATATTATATTTCAATTGTTAATTACTTGTATTGTAGTTTGTACATTTCCTTATTTCCTTTCCTCACTGGGCTATTCTTCCCTGTTCGAGCCCCTGGGCTCATAGCATCTGGCTTTTCCAACTTTGATTGTAGCTTAGCTAATAATAATAATAATAATAATAATAATAATAATAATAATAATAATAATAATAATAATAATAATCACTGTCATGGATTTTACAAACGTTTTTGAAACTACATAAGTGAAATTTACGGTAGAGCCTACTGGGGAGATTGCTTCAGACGAGTAATCGGAGAAAATTTCAAGTCTGTGGAGGTTTTGGGTAGGGAGATGTTTACAAAAGCACCTGAGGGAGAAGGCTTTAACAAATAGGATTTTGGAAGTCTACGAAAATGGTTTTGGGACCTTATACCCAAAAGGATATCGGACGTCTGAGGAGAGGTTCTTTTTAGCATATAGAGAGGGGATTTTGTCGCGTGAAATTGTCAGTATTTATAAAATAGATTACGAAAGTAGAGGGTATTTTAAGATCGTTTATATAGTTTATATAGAGGTTTGTGTGGTTATAAACTGATAAATGCATTAATGCATCAATGCAATAATAGAGGTTTATTGGATTATAAACTGGCAAATGCATTAGATATATCAACGTAAGATCATATATAGGTTTAAAGGTAGAAAGGCCGCTCATGCACAGCAGGGGAAAGGGACAGTGACATTGCCCTATCAAACACGACAATGCCCTACAGACTGAACATATATACATATGATCAGCGCCTAAACCCTCTCACCCCGCAAGCTAGGACCAAGGAGGGACAGGCAATGGCTGCCGATGTAGCAGATAGACCTATAGGCTCCCCTAAATCCCCCATCTTTAGCTCACAAGGATGGTGAGATTGCAGCGAACAAAGAAACTAACGAGTCTGAGAGGGAGTCGAACCCCAGTCAGGGACGTTACCACATCGTCCATCACAACCCTTGTGTGATAATAAACTGCCAAATGCATTGATGCATCAATGTAAGGAGGGCGGAAGAGTCTACTGCATCGGAAAAGCACGGTAAGGAATGCAAGCACTCAAAACCAGATGTGAAAATACACTTTACCTCTAGGTAGTTACAATGATACCAAGGTCTCTCACCCACGCCCCCCCCCCCCCCAAAAAAAAATGAATTATTGCATGCGAACCAAAAACAGCTTAAAAGATACACTATTTGTAAGTTTTAAAGGCCGTTCATAAATGGCAGTGACAATGCCCCAGCTAGCAAAACAATGCCCTAGAGACTGATCATATATACGGACATAGGATCAACGCCCAAGCCCCGTCTCCACCCAAGCCCCGTCTCCATCCAAGCTAGGACCAGGAAAGGCCAGACATTGGCTGCTGATGACTCAGCAGGTACACCTATAGGCTCGCCCAAAGCCCCCTTTATCAGTTCACAAGACTGGTGAGGTTGCAGACACAAGAAACTATCGAGGTTGAACGAGACTCGAACACCAGTCCGCCGATCGCCAGACAGGGACGTTTTTAATAAACTACCACAACCCTATTAAAATAATAAGCGTGATCATATCTAAAAAAGATACTGCAGTATACTTCTAATAGAATAATAAGCGAATTCTCTAGCAAGTTGCATGTACACAAAGATAAAAAAAAAAAAAAAAATCCCAATGGGAAAAACAGCAGATAAAAGCATATAATTCCAATTTAATATCATAAAAAGATACAACTTTCGGCAGTTGCATGGAAGCAAAGTAAAAAATAACCAACTAATGACTCCTTGGAGAAAAAGCAAATAAAATTTAAAAGTATGTGATAAGAGGACCATTGAATATCAAGGGGATTGTGGGAAGGTTATCAATAAAAAGTAATATCTCAAATTAGGTCAATGAAATGCACTTTACATGATACGCAAATTAGGGTAAAGTAGGTGTGGTAATGTGGACAAATCATTCTATTACATGATATGAAACAAGTTGTACAAAGGCCATCTAGTAAAAACAAAGATGGTTAACTTTACAATATCACCAGTGGTATTAAATAAGATATATCACTATTATCATATCACTATTTTTCTATAACTATAATCGTCATTATCACGATCTCGAAATTTATCTAATAATATTCTAATCATAATTATCATGACACTATTTTCATATCATTCTTTAAAAGCCACCTCGATATTTTTCTATTATTAACATAATTACCACTATCATTTCGCTACTGTTCCTGTTACTATAATTACCATTAAAATAAATAGAATTAAAACTCTGAACTCATTAACATTTTTATTATTACTACAACTACAATGTAGCTTCTCTCGGCCATCTATTTCCAGCATCTATCTACTTCCTTATTAAAACAAATAGGTTATTTGTAGCGTATCTCTGTACACTTCAGTGTTTACTATATTTATCCAGTTACTACTACTAATTGTTCTTATTATTACTAGCTAAACTACAACTCTAGTTTGAAAAGCTGGAATCTATAATCCCCAGGGCTCCAACAAGGAAATATAGCCTAGTGAGGAAAGGAAATACGGAAATAAACAAATTGCAAGAGAAGTAATGAACAATTAAATTTAAATATTTAAAGAACAGTAACAATATTTAAAAAAAATCTTTTATATATAAACTATAAAAACGTACAAAAACAAGATTAAGAGAAATAAGATAGTGTACCCAAGTGTACCCTCAAGCAAGAGAACTCTACCCCAAGGTACAAAGGCTATGGCGAATATTGCAACACTTCATAATAAAAAGAAAATTAAAGTCAACACTTATAGTTAAACCTATTTTGTAAGAAAGATCAGATAGTATGAATGGAGTTTGAATAACTGCGCTGGGGCCGGGGAACCCAGTCAACACCCACGGAGGTTAAAGTTACAAGAGATTGGAGAGCAATATGGAAGAAAGTAAGTGTGAAAGGATGTAAAGCAGAGGGCTAAAAAGTGTATATAGATAAGGATGCAAAGGATACTGCTAAGTACACTCAAGTAACGCCTACAGTTCACCGGCATAGCGCACTGGTGACACAAGCCTTCGAAGTTTTTGCAAATAAATTATTTCCAAAGAATTGTCAGAATAAACATGTTTGTGTATCCCAATATCCAATATTAATGGAAAAGCGATTCATCAAATAAAATAAAAATTCTGTAATAAAAAACTAACACTTGAGGGTTGAGAATTTTAACTCAAGTGGTAATGTATACTATTACAACTAAGTATCTTCTTAATTTATGCTAGTCTTCACTAATCAAATCTTATTTCGTCATATCAGCAATTTCTCAAAATAAATCAATAAGCAAATAAATGCAACTGAAACGTGAAAACAAAAGCAGTCCAAAGAAATTGCTAATCGAGCAGTATATGCAAGGAAAGAAACAAATGCGTAGCAATAAATTAGCAAACGTGCAAAGCGAGGCGCGACGAGGATTTGCACTAGTACCCTCTGGCACATCTCCAGCATTAGCACCGCTGGCTCACTTTCACCGCCAATGGAAGCACGAATTTCGTTTGTCTTTATACGTACGTGAACGTGCTTTATGTATTTGCGAGTATGTTCATTTTGGAAATTATTCGTTAGGTGGATTTGAAATACGACAAGACTCTTTAGCTGTGGTAAGCAGCTCTTCTAGGAGAAGGACACTCCAAAATCAAACCCTTGTTCTCTCGTCCTGGGTAGTGCCATAGCCTCTGTACCGTGGTCTTCCACTGTCTTGGGATAGAGTTCACTTGCTTGAAGGTACACTCGGAATTATTCGTTAGCTGGATTTGAAATAGGACATCATATATTGAATTATGTCAACGAGTTCGGTAGTAGTGTTAGGAAAAAAAATTGTTAAAAGAAATTCCTACTATAGAAAGCAAATTAGTTTTCGATAAAAGAAAACAATAATCATAAGCATACATAATAAAAAAACCATTAACCTGATATGATAAAAATAATTACAAATTATAATCAAAATAAAAAAAAATCATGGAAGCACGAACTTCGTTTGTCTTTATACGTACGTGAACGTGCTTTATGTATTTGCGAATATGTTCATTTTGGAAATTATTCGTTAGCTGGATTTAAAATAGGACATCATATATTGAATTATGTCAACGAGTTCGGTAGTAGTGTTAGGAAAAAAAATTGTTAAAAGAAATTCCTACTATAGAAAGCAAATTAGTTTTCGATAAAAGAAAACAATAATCATAAGCATACATATTCAAAAAACCATTACCCGATATGATAAAAATAATTACAAATTAAAATAAAAAAATCATGGAAAAACTGTCTAAAAAATTCAGTAAGCAAATGAAAGCATTAAGGAGTCATTAAGCCCTCAAATTGGAAAACTCTTCCAACACAGCTGCCTAAGTATCATGGCACAGCCCAGATTGAAACCAGTGGCGCAAGTCTATAATAACCTGGCATCTCAGATGAGGCAGCAGCCACTAAGTCCGATTTAATACACTGCAATTCATTGAGTAATAGCTTATATAACTAAAGGTAATAAGCATACTTAATAGAACTAGAAAAAAAAATGTCATAAACAAAAGGTGAATCACTGCGAACATCTAATTCTTGTTAATGTCACTGATGGCTACTGGAGACTTTTTGTGACCCAATGCCGCTGGTACCGTGCGCTAAAGTCTTGGGCAAGGTTTAGGAAACAGTGGAATTTACTTAAGAGAAGAGGTATGGAAGGAGGTATTACCCTTCTGATCAGCCCACTCTCCAATCCGGAATTGATGTCACAGCCTGGAGAGAGAGAGAGAGAGAGAGAGAGAGAGAGAGAGAGAGAGAGAGAGAGAGAGAGAGAGAGAGAGAGAGAGAGAATACTTAACCTCACTGAAAACGAGTTAACAATCGATAACGTTTTTAGGAGGGTAGGAGGAGACTCAAAATGACATACCAGTTAACAATCGATAACGTTTTAGGAGGGTAGGACGACACTTAAAATGGCATTCTAGAGAATCGAATTCCATAATGCTACCAACCCGGCCCCGGTGTCGATAAACCCCAACAAATATCCAAAAATGGATCATATCTTGGAAAAAAGAAACGATAATAAAATCTATAAAAATTGTACAGAGTGTGCAGAAACATTAATTGAAATGGACCAATCACAGCAACATGGAGATCTGCCTGCTGTTGTGAAAGGCAATGGTCACAATAAAGCCCGAGTACCAACATGGCAAAAAAAAGCTGGGACTGAAAGATTTAAACGTTACAACGTTTGATTAACACGTTACGACGTTTGATTAAAACGTTACAACATTTGATTAAAACGTTACAATGTTTGCTATCAAATTGAATGGAGGAATCAAAGATTTAAACGTTACAACATTTGCTTAATACGTTAAAACATTTGCTATTAAATTGAATGGAGGACTGAAAGATTTAAACGTTACAACGTTTGCTATCAAACTGAATGGAGAAATCAAGGATTTAAACGTTACAACGTTTGCTTAATACGTTACAACATTTGCTATTAAATTGAATGGAGGACTGAAAGATTTAAACGTTACAACGTTTGCTATCAAACTGAATGGAGAAATCAAGGATTTAAACGTTACAACGTTTGCTTAATACGTTACAACATTTGCTATTAAATTGAATGGAGGACTGAAAGATTCAAACGTTAAAACGTTTGCTATCAAACTGAATGGAGAAATCAAGGATTTAAACGTTACAACGTTTGCTTAATACGTTACAAAATTTGCTATTAAATTGAATGGAGGACTGAAAGATTTAAACGTTAAAACGTTTGCTATCAAATTGAATGGAGGAATCAAGGATTTAAACGTTACAACGTTTGCTTAATACGTTACAACATTTGCTATTAAATTGAATGGAGGACTGAAAGATTTAAACGTTAAAACGTTTGCTATCAAACTGAATGGAGAAATCAAGGATTTAAACGTTACAACGTTTGCTTAATACGTTACAACATTTGCTATTAAATTGAATGGAGGACTGAAAGATTTAAACGTTAAAACGTTTGCTTAATACGTTAAAACATTTGCTATTAAATTGAATGGAGGACTGAAAGATTTAAACGTTAAAACGTTTGCTTAATACGTTAAAACATTTGCTATTAAATTGAATGGAGGACTGAAAGATTTAAACGTTAAAACGTTTGCTATCAAATTGAATGGAGGAATCAAGGATTTAAACGTTACAACGTTTGCTTAATACGTTACAACAATTGCTATTAAATTGAATGGAGGACTCGTAAGATATAAAATTTACAACGTTTGGTATTAGATTGAAATGAGGACTCAAAGACTCAAACGTTACAACGGTTGCTATAAAAGTTATACCGTTTCCTATCAAATTGAATAATTCAATATGTGAAAACACGGCAGCGGCATAAGTTCGCGATCATATTTGATTTGAAACATAGAAAAGGAATAAATTGTAAGAATGTGTCAGTCGAATGTCGTTGAATAGAAGAAATCAGTCGCAATAACTTTTACATCTTATGATGAATACCACAAAGATTCTTATCATCAATAATATTAGTTTGTAATCTTACTATCTTACTAAAAATTTATGGTTGCTATAAAAGGAGAACGATGCATATGAGAGAGAGAGAGAGAGAGAGAGAGAGAGAGAGAGAGAGAGATAAAATTGGATTCCTCGGGCCATAAAACCCTTTCGAGTAGTCCTTTTTATTACAAAGACATAATATTCGCATTACTATCCTGCCGAGGCAAAGGATAGAAGGCGAATTTTCTACAACCTTTTTATTTCAGATTCTGTAAAAGACACAGGGTGGTGCAGTCTGCTTACTCGTATTTTCCTTAGTGAAAAATTCTGAGTTTAGGTTCGTTTGCCTAAAAGAAACTAAGTCTCAAAATACATAAAATAATAAGCAAAATAGGAAAAAAATTATATATATACATATATACACACACATATATACATATATATATATATACATATATATATATATATATATATATAGCACATATATATATATCTATATATATATATATATATATATATATATATATATATGTACATATATATGTACATATATATATGTACATATATATATGTGTATATATATGTACATATATATATATATATATATATATACACACACACACACAAACTGTACATAATATATTACAGCACGGCTAAAGAGGCAGCAACACAACAAATAGAATCAATCAAGGCACTCTACGAACATCAACAAATTAACTACCTTGCGACAAACTTTCCCGACCTCTGCACAATCAGCAACGGTGACGGGAGAACTTGGAAGAGGCAGGCCCAGAGGGAATGGGGAGTAATAAACCCTATAATACATAGCCTAACCCTAAGACCAATTCACTATAATCTTCATAATCACTCTAGCTAACTTCTTTGCCAATGTAATAACAAGGGGCTTCTTCCCTCTGTGATTGCTATTACAGAGTTGGCTGAGTTCGAGATTACCCCCCTTAAACTAGGGGTGCACTTAATATATTTGTATGTATGTATGTATACAAAATATATATATATATATATATATATATAATATATATATATATATATACACATATATATATGTATATACTGTATATACACATATATGTGTATATATATATATATATATATATATATTGTACCAACCGTGTGTCACACGATCGTACATAAATTATTTTGTATACATTATGCTTGTATCTGCGCTCTTCCCTCGCACTAAAAAGAACCTGAATGATCATGTCTCCAGTTTTGCTCTGTAACATTGTCTGTCTCTCGAACATGTTATGTCCTGTTGCCTTGAGGTTTTGTATATAAAGGAGAGTGTTCCTTAATAAAGTACTCAGTTGATTGCATCCTGCCTTTGAGTTCACAACCTCAAGGCAACAGGACATAACATGTTCGAGAGACAGACAGCAAAACCGGAGACATGATCATTCAGGTTCTTTTTAGTGCGAGGGAAGAGCGCAGATACAAGCATAATATATACAAAAATAATTTACGTACGATCGTGTGACACACGGTTGGTACATGGCTCCCCCTCTAAAAATGACATACTGAACATGTTAAATAGGTGCCCTGAATCTGGAGAGGTAGTAGTAAAAACTGCGCCGATTAGCGGCAGTGAGTGGCTGTAGAAGTCGATGGTTGGGGTCCGAGCGAGTGGTGGATGATGGGTGGCTGTGTTGCCGCTCCGGCTCGTCACGGGGTAGGCAAGTGTGTCCTACGGCATTCATAGGCGTGTGTGTCCTACGGCATTCATAGGCGTGTCCTACGGCATTCATAGGCGAGTGTGTCCTACAGCATTCACGTCAGCTTCGGTTGAAGTTGAATAGGTGTCCTCTTCGTCACGAGTGGAGGCGTTGATAACAATATATATATATATATATATATATATAAACCACAAAGGCATTTGATATCGAATTCTACCTTTGGGAATTTATATCCACTGGAAATTCATTTATGATATTAGCTCCTGGCTGGGCAGTGATTCGACCCTATACATCTTAGCCGAAACCATGCCTGCGGGAACTACCAATCGAGCTATCAAGATAGCTTTTCGGCTAATAGGCATAGATTCGAATCTTTGCCCGGCCAGAAGCTGGTATCATAAACGAATTTCCCGTGGATATACATTCCCAAAGGTAAAATTCGATATTAAATGTCATTGTGATTGACATTTACATTGATTAAAATCACGAGTGTTTGTGTTACATATTCATATATTATATATACATATACGTATCCACACACACACACATATATATATATATATATATATTACATATATATATATATATATATATTACATAATTATGTGTGTGTGTCTATAAGTATCTCATTCAATCCGCCGGTTAATATCGAAACAAATGTGTAATCTATATATTGCATATCCTTAATGAGGAATAAATAAATTAATACACACACATATAAATATATATATATATATATTATATGTGTGTGTATGTATATAACTTACGTATATGTATTTGTGTGTGTGTGTGTGTGTGTGAGAGAGAGAGAGAGAGAGAGAGAGAGAGAGAGAGATCCCAGCCCCAAATAGTATGACTAATCAACTGGCAATAATATCGCCTTAATTAAAACAATGGGAATATCAACTGGAGTTGCTCATTAGCCAAAGAAAAAAATATAAAACATCAATAACAGAAACATAATTAGTTCGCCCACGGACAGAATGTGAACGGAAAAGATACACCTTTACGAAAAAAATATTAATATCGAGAAAATATCGAATCCATGACCTACTTTATTTAATGAAGTTTCGAAATGCAGCGGAGAGAGAGAGAGAGAGAGAGAGAGAGAGAGAGAGAGAGAGGAAATACATACCATCATGTGTTCGTGATAATTCTTTTCACATTTTGAGGTCTACTTCTGACGACATACTATTAAAAAAGTAATTCACAGCTTAGCACATTATATAAATCATGAATATTCAATGTGTGCGTGAATAACATTGTATAATTACCTCAATATAATTAAATATATTATATATATATATGTATGTATATATATATATATATATATATGTATGTATGTATCTAGAGAGAGAGAGAGAGAGAGAGAGAGAGAGAGAAAGAGAGAGAGAGAGAGAGAGAGAGAGAGAGAGATCAAACGCCTCTTTCATATAAGGTTCATAAAAAACCTCATCCAAAAATATGCATATATACAGGTTACAGAAATATCCTTCTACTTCCCCTCATTAACGGTAATTTCCAAACAATATTTAACACTTATTTGTCTTATTTATTCGCTATTTACGGACTAATGTACAAAATTACTCTCTCTCTCTCTCCTCTCTCTCTCTCTCTCCTCTCTCTCTCTCTCTCTCTAACGAGACAAAGCAAGGTAAGGGTGTTCAGGTGAAGCAAAACACGGTACGTTTAGAGAGTTCAATGTGGTTTTATCAAGCGACAGATGTGTGGAAGTTTTTGCACAAATTTCATTCGCAATGCGATAATATAAATGGAACAGTGAACATCATTTTGGTTTTTCTTGGGAGCCAAATCCGGTAGGAAAACAGCGTAATGTTTCATATATATATATATATATATATATATATATATAAATATGTATATATATATATTATATATAATATAAATATATATATATATATATATATGTATATATATATATATATATATGTATATATATATATATATATACATATACATATACATATATCACAGACGCAGAAGAATTATCATACGATCATTTCTAGATCTGTATCCAGAACTGAGTACACCTTTATAAATAACCAAATCTTTGATTCATAATTAAAATCCTTCAGTAATTAAGACCCGTGGTTAACCATTTCAATAATATGACAATTCAGACATTAAAAACGTTAAGACCCATATAGTCGAGACCTCAAACAATTTGGATTCAAACGTCAGCCATCAAATAATTTGGATTCAAACGTCAGCCATCAAATAATTTGGATTCAAACGCCAGCCATCAAATCATTTAGATTCAAACGTCAGCCATCAAATAATTTGGATTCAAACGTCAGCCATCAAATAATTTGGATTCAAACGTCAGCCATCAAACAATGTTGACCAAAATCATCAGTCATCGAATAATTTTGAACATCAGTCGAGCCCTTGAATAATTCAACACGTATCCAAGTTATAATAATTTTAACCCATAGTCAGGTTATAATAATTTTAACTTATAGTCAACTTATAATAATTTTAACCCGTAGCTAAGTTTTAATAATTTTAACCTGTAGTCAAGTTATATCAATTTTAACTCATGGTCAAGTTGAGATAATTTTAACCCTTGGTTAAGTCATAACAATTTTAACTCGTAGCCAAGTTACAATAATTTTAACCCTTAGATAATTAATAATAATCTTAACCCGTAGTCAAGTTATATCAATTTTAACTCATGGTCAAGTTAAGATAATTTTAAACCTTAGTTAAGTCAATAATTTTAACCCTAGTGAAGTTATAACAATTTTAACCCGTAGCCAAATTACAATAATTTTAGCCCTTAGGTAATTAATAATAATCTTAACCCGTAGTAAAGTTCTAAGAATTTTGACTGATAGTGCGACATTAAAATCCTTCTGTCAACACAGTCAACTTGTCAAATCTCAAATAACTCGGCCCATTGTCCAACCGTTTAACAAATTTGACCATGCTTCACCTGAAATAATTGACAGTTGTCTGTCAACCACAGCACAACAAGACAGCATCAGGTGATGACATAACCTAATTTCATTTATGGAGGCAAAAATGATGTAAGTAAGCAAATAAAACGTTCCTAGAAAAGACCCTCATAAAAGAAAGATAAAAATAATTCTCGGAGAGAAAAAGTTTCGTAGTATCAACAAAGTTTTCCGGAAAACCTTTCTGGCGAGATGGGGAACTATTATAAACTCCTCTTTGCTTATGAAAGAAACGAAAAGACTTTTAATTCTTCGAGATGGGGAAAACTTCCTCTCGTCTTACTTCTTTTTACTCGAATTTCTTGTGCCTTTTTCTATTAGTTCAAAGTTTTTTTCTCACTGATTAGATTAGGCATTAATTTACATACTCCTTGTAGGAGTGGTATGGCTACAATGAACCTTGCTGTAAGCGTATTTTCCCCTGTAAGATGTATTTCTCTGCTTTAACTATTAATTCATTTATCTTACTTAACGCTGTTTAAAATTTCCCCTAGTTGAAATACATCGGTGCACCCTAAGATTCTCGAAATTAAACGCGATCGCCTAGTTAACTAGTAATAAAAATTTAGCCGAGTATTTTAATAACGCGTTTAGCTTTTAATACTTTTTTTTTTTGGGGGGGGGGTAGATATGTGCATGAATTTAAAAACTACTTTCCCCTACATAGTAAAACACTAGCATTCATATATTTGGTATATGGCCCGGCCATAAAAAAAATGAGATTGTATGGAAGATAGACTGTTAACATCATCAGATCAGCATTTGAATAATCATCATCATAAAAAGCCCTGTAGGGGAAAAAAAAAAAACCAACTTCAGGCTTCGTAGTCTATGGGGAGATAACATTATCAGTTCAGCCTGTAAAGAACAAATATTTTTGTTCCACCCAATGCAACATACACATATATACAGTAGCCCCACAGCAAACTACACAAGAGACCGTGTCTGGCTGTAAGGTCAGGCAATCTACAACAACAAATTACACAGAATCATTATCAAGGAGGATATATAGTATTATCCGTTCAATATCGAGAATGCCTTGTGTGTTTGGGGTTCAGAGGTGCTTGATGACCATAAACTTTCCCTATTGTAATAATTACTTTTTATAACCTGTAATGCACAAGTGCAGCTCATTACTAAAATTACGTTATCATCTTGGGAGCGTTCTCATATCGATAGAACTGATAGCATAATCAGCAGAATTGGAGGATTATGTCATATTCTAGTGTCTGCAATTTGATGGCGGTACAAAGTTCATCTTTTTAAATAACTTTCTATAAAGTTTATAAGTCACGCACAAATGGACAAAAACACACACATACGCACACACCCATATAAAATATATATATATATATATATATGTATATATATATGTATGTATATATGTATATATAATTATATATATATATATATATATATATATATATAAGGACAGAGGTAATTTATTGCAGCCAAGGATGAAATTTCATCTTACGGTAGTGGTAGCCGATGTGGTAACGCCAGACTGGGGTTCGAGTCTCGCTCAGACTCGTTAGTTTCTTTGATCGGTGCAACCTCGCCATTCTTGTGAGCTAAGGATGGGCGGGTTTGGGGGAGCCTACAGGTCTATCTGCTGAGTCATAAACAGCCATTGTCTGGCACTCCTTGGTCCTAGCTTGGATGGAGAGGAGGCTTAGGCGCTGATCATATGTATATATATGGTCAGTCTCTAGGGCATTGTATTGATTGATACGGCAATTTCACTGTCACTTGCCCCTGCCATTCATGATCAGCCTTGAAACCTTTGAACTTGAAAAGGGGAGAGGTAATTTACTACAGCCGTGGATGAAATTCCATCGTAGGGTCACAAATTCTTGCCAAATTTACGGTCATCATTAGTTACCATAACTTTACCGTCCAACCCAGGTTAAGGATGTCAGATTTAAGGGACACACAGCTCTATAAGGTAAGCTATCACCCTTCAGTTCCTGGTCCTCCCAGGTCATTTGTTCAGTTCTCTTGTTCTTAAACTATCTTATCTTTCCTAGTTTCCTTCACACACTGTGCTATTTTCCCTGTTGGAGCCCCTGGGCTTATAGCATCATACTTTTCCAACTAGGGTTGTAGATTAGCAAGTAAAAATAATAATAATAATAATAATAATAATTATTATTATAATAATAATAATAATAATAATAACAACAACAGCTAAAAGCTTTTGTAATTTCATGTTTTTGGTCGTCAAACTATCTCGGGTGTAGTCAGACACTGTTAAAAATTTTCATTAAAAGAACGTTAAATACCTGGCAACATTTATTCCAGGATTTTTTACGTAGGCCTAAAGGAGTGATATTACGGTTACCAACCCGTAAAACAATAACAAAGTAGAGTAAAATTACGGTCGCCTGTATTTTAAGGAGATACGGCTGAGAGCATTATATTTTTACGGAGAATTTCGGATTAAAATTACGGTGTTTTTTTTTTTTTTTTTTTTTTTTTGACAGTGGAGAATGTTGAGGACGGGGTGGAAGTAAATCATGATGATGTGAAAAGGGGGTTCGACGCACTGATGGTGAACATGTATCAAACGGTTAGTGGTGTGGAAGCTTTCTGTATAGGGAATTCATTCCAAAATCATGAAATATAAATAAAAATGTGATAGTAATCACTGTCTCTTCCTTGAAACCTCATTATGTTATAGAAAATTACTTAACTATGAAAAATATATAAATGGGTTAACAGTATGTACAGTATACATATTGTATACGAATATATATATATATATATATATATATATAAATATACATATATATATATACATTATATATATATAAATATATAAATATACATATATATGCATTATATATATATTACTGTATATATATAAATACACACACACATATATATATATATATATATATATATATATATATATACATTATATATATATATATATATATATATATATATATATATATATATATATATATATTCAGATAAATACAACAACGACACGAGATACAAATAAAGGGGACTATACAGAGGCATGAAAACACCCTTAAAACATTTTAAGATCGTCAGAAACCTCTTAACTGATCTCAAAAACATCGCAGCGAAGCTGTTTGAGGACGGATGATCCTTTACTACCGAAACCGACATGTTTAGGGCCTTTTAACCGTTTGTAAAACTACTAAGGAAACTCGATCTAAAAAGAATATCTACAGTAAATTGTCATCAAGTCAGGATAAGACGAAATCTACTTATGATTTATTACAGACATCGTAGGCTACGGAAGTGACCCAGTATCCATTTGGGGTCTATTATTATTATTATTATTATTATTCTTATTATTATTATTATTACTAGCCAAGCTACAGCCCTAGTTGGAAAAACTAGATGCTATAAGCCCAAGGGCTCCAACAAGCCCAGAGAGGAAAGGAAATAAGGAAATGAATAAATGATAAGAACAAATTAACAATAAATCAATCTAAAAACAGTAACAATGTCGAAACAGATATGTCATATATAAACTATAAAAAGACTCATGTCAGCCTGTTCAACATAAAAACCTTTGCTGCAACTTTGAACTTTTGAAGTTCTACTGATTCAACTACCCGATTAGGAAGATAATTCCTAACAAAGTGGGTGAGATTTTTCAGATAGTTCGAGTTAAGTTTCATCAGTCGTAGGACAACATGGCCTTTGTTCAAAGGATAATAACGCGGACATCAAAACACGTTTGAAAGTATATCGTGCAAATAAGCTAACACAGTCGTACAGCCAATATAGATACGCCACATTGGCAATAAACAAGAGAGACAATAAATACAATAACGCGAGATAGATAAAGTAACAACAATGAAATAAATAACTTGAAGAAAATACAATTAACAATTACCAGACAACTTTTACCAATCAATGAAATGAATTACGGAAATGCGTATTATTTGTATGTATGTATGTATGTATGTATACATAACTATATTTTTTCACACAAACACACACATATACAGTGTGTGTGTATATATATATATATATATATATATATATATATATATATATATATATATATATATATATATATATATATATATATATTATATATATATATATATATATATATATATATACACACACACACATATCAATACACAGTAATACATGATAAAAACATGCCACCTATAATGGAAAAGAGACTACATGCAGCGGCGAATTATGAAAAAAAGAAAAAAAAATTGCATTGTTACAAAAATTTAAATCCAATTCTATTTCAGTAATGAAAATAAATCTAATACCTTTTTTCTAAGCATTATTTTCCACAGATTAAATTCAATTGTTTCTCTCCATGCATTTTTGTATTTTTATATCCAGCATCAATTTAAAAGTCGATTTTGAAAACACGTAAAACAGCAAGGCTAACCCATGATTGTTTTATATGCGAAACTAAATTAAGGGGCACTCAGAGAGAGCATACTTCAGCCATGGCAGCTTATTTCTCGAGGTTAGGGTTAATTCGGTCAACCTTTAGCTCGACCTTGACCTTGACCTTGACCTAGGACTTACAAAATTAAATCACTTCCATGGCTCTCTGAGAAAAATTATGGCCTGGAAGTTTCTCACAAACAAACAAACCAACCTAGGGCGAAACCATAACCATGTTAAAAGCTTACTTACAAAAGCCTTTTCAACATCTTTCAAGTAAAATTTTAATAACAAATATATTTTGACGCAAACTCATTAAAACGCAAATTATCTACGCTCAGAGTACCGCGCACCAGTTGCCATGGTGACGCGGGTGTCGCGTTGCAGTAAACAAGTTGTTAAATCGGTGCCCAATGCACCGGGAAGATGTGATCGTAATAACGATCGCTTAAGAGGGCATAGTACCTAGAGGTGAAAAGTTCAGGAGAAAAAAAATATGGGGGGGGGGGGGATTTTTTCAATACAGGGGAGGAAGGGTTTTGTGCGTAATTCTCTTGTAGTTTATTACTTACGTCCTTTCCTCACTGGGTTATCTTTTTCCTCTGTTGAAGACCTTGGGCTTATAGCATCTTTTTTTTTTTTAAACTAGGGTATTAGCTCAGCTAATAATAATATTAATAACAACAACAACAACAACAACAATAATAATAATTAAGATTGGTACAATTACAGTATGGCTGCTTCTTTAATTGTACCAATCTTGACAAGGTTACTATAGTGAAATTATAGACTTTTTTCTATGAACTTGCTCTCCCCTACCAATAATAATAATAATAATAATAATAATAATAATAATAATAATAATAATCGCACGTGTGTGAGCGCACGAACTACGAACCAAAATATGATAAATAAGGAGTTGTAACGTAACTTATTGAACTCCCAAGGAGATACAATGTCTCATTCCCAAAACCCCTAAAGAGAATTCGTTGACACAACTAACAAGCGACTCGCAACTTAATACATACTTTAAATAGTTACAGGAATTTCTCTCTCTCTCTCTCTCTCTCTCTCTCTCTCTCTCTCTCTCTCTCTCTCTCTCTCTCTCTCTCTCTCTCTCTCTCTCTCTTCATACACACTTTAAATAGTTACGGGAATTTCACCTACTCTCTCTCTCTCTCTCTCTCTTCATACACACTTTAAATACTTAAGGGAATTTCACCTTCTCTCTCTCTCTCTCTCTCTCTCTCTCTCTCTCTCTCTCTCTCTCTCTCTCTCTCTCTCTCTCTCTCTCTCTCTCTCTCTCTCTACATATTCTGAATAGTTACGGGAATTTCACCTTCTCTCTCTCTCTCTCTCCTCTCTCTCTCTCTCTCTCTCTCTCTCTCTCTCTCTCTCTCTCTCTCTCTCTCTCTCAACAAACTATTTTAACCTCTCTAAATTGGTCAATAACATATGAAATATACGATCATCATGTGAAAATCTTTTAATCAAAGCTTTTCTTATTTACCAATTAATGCATTTCCAGCGAAGATGACCAAGATGTTAGCAATCCAGTTTGTTGAGTCCAATCAATTAATCTCTCCTTCTCCTTTCCATTCGAATACTTATTATCAGAGATTATTCTAGGGTGTCACAATATTCTATTAGCTGATATAACCCACTTATCTGTCTTTTCCCAAAAAATAATATATTAGAAATCGTTAAAGGCATATCCCACGTGAGCCTCCTCTTCGAATATGTCCTTTCAATCATTCCACAACTTGGTCACAGCTGGGATTCTACTTATAGAATACTGTGTAGTATTGAGTCTCATCATGGAAAAGGCCTTCATTTGAAATCGTTAAAAACATATCACATGTGAGTCTCCTCTTCGAATGTGTCCTTTGAAACTAAACGCCCACAATCCTAAACTCAGATAAAAGGGAACGTTCAAGGTTAAATTATCCAACCTGAACCGTAGGTAACCTTTATTAGTATTAAAACTTGATGATTAGGTAAGGAAATCTCAATATTTTTCATGAATTCCATATACATAAACATCAAGCAATAGAGAAAAATGCATAGGGCAACACTTTGGTGTTTCTTAACCAAGCCCTGAGAAAACAAGAAAAAAAGGCCCTGAGCAAACACGTTATCACTGTACTAGCCAGAAGGCTAGTAATGAACTTAGGATTTAGGGTGGTAGCGTCCCTGACTGCCGTTCGCCAGACTGGGGTTCGAGTCTCATTCAAACTCGTTGCTTATTATGGTCGCTGCAACCTTACCATCCTTGTGAGCTACGGAGGGGGGTTTGGGGGACCCTCTACGTCTATCTGCTGAGTCATCAGCAGCCATTGCTTGGCCCTCCTTGGTCCTTTCTTGAAGGGAGAAGGGGCTTGGGCGTTGATCAGATGTGTGTGTATATATATATATATATATATATATATATATATATATATATATATATATATATTATATATATATAATACATATATATATATAATATATATATATATCATATATATATATATTATATATATTATATATAATATATATATATATATATATATATATATATATATATATATATATATATATATATATATATATATATGGTCAGTCTCTAAGACATTGTCCTGATTAATAGGGCAATGTCACTGTCCCTTGCCTTTGCCATTCACGAGCGGCCTTTGAACCTTTACGCTACAAGATCCCAGCAAATCAAGATATACGATTTTACACCAATAAACACGACCCTTCATCTCATATAATCACAGCTGGATAGCAGTCGTTATGAATAAGATTCGCAAATTGGCGATATATATTCCACGATAATATCTGTATGATATATATTCTACATTAATATCTGTATGGGAAGGATTAGACCCCTCTAAAAAAAAAAAAAAAAAAAAAAAAAAAAAAAAAAAAAAAAAAAAAAAAAAAAAAAAAGTCCCCCAGAAACCAGCAGCAGACTGTGAAAGTCGGTTTGGATCAGCCTTAATTCTACATTAATATCTGTATGGGAAGGATTAGACCCCTAAAAAAAAAAAAAAAAAAAACAAGTAAGTTTAGAAACCAGCAGCAGACCGTAAAAGTCGGTTTGGAGCAGCCTTAAGTCAAACTGTATCATGGTAAGTCAACAGAGAGGGTGAGATTGCATTTTCCTTTGCATAAATTATATCTTTAAAGTAAAAATATACAGAGTTGTAAATATGGGCGACCGATATCTTGTATATTTAATAAACATTTGAATAATCTGTGCAGAAAAAAAATTACGGTTTTCCAATATTGAGTTAGGTCAATACAGTAACAGCTAATCTTGAGTTACGTCAATAAAGTAACAGCCAATCTCAGAGCTACGTTAATAAAGTAACCGCCATACTTAAGCTAAGACAAAGTAACAGCCAATCTTGAGCTACGTCAATAAAGTAACAACAAATCTTAACCTACGTTAATAAAGTAACACCTAATCTTAAGCTACGTCAATAAAATACCACACAATCGTAAGCTACGTCAATAAAGTAACAGACAATCTTAAGCTACGTCAATAAAGTAACACAATCTTAAGCTACGTCAATAAAGTAACACACAATCCTAAGCTACGTCAATAAAGTAAAAGACAATCTTAAGCTACGTCAATAAAATACCACACAATCGTGAGCTACGTCAATAAAGTAACAGACAATCTTAAGCTACGTCAATAAAGTAACACACAATCTTAAGCTACGTCAATAAAGTAACACACAATCTTAAGCTACGTCAATAAAGTAACACACAATCTTAAGCTACGTCGATAACGTTACAGCCAATCTTAACCCATAACAATAAAGCAACAGCCAATCTTGAGTTACGTCAATAAAGTAACAGCCAATATTAGCTACGTCAATTAAGTTACAGCCAATCTTAAGTCATAACAATAAAGCACCGGCAATCTTGAGTTACGGCAATGAAGTAACAGCCAATCTTGATTTTCGTCTATAAAATAACAGCCAATATTAGCTGCGTCAATAATGTAACTGCCGCAAAAGATTCAGCAGCAAATGGTAGGCAAAAATACAAAATGGTATTACAGATACGTTGCAATAAAGCTTTCCAATAATGTGAAATTTGTACGACAAGAAAAGTAGTCTTGCAAACAAATATATTGCTAAGAGGATTTCTAATACCATAACCTTTAAAATGCACATTAGTTTCCTTTCACTGTAAATATAAGATTTAAGATCACTCGCACTTTAACATTTACATTGCAAGAAATCTTTACAGATGTTTAGCGTTAAAGAGAGCAATATTGACCAAGAAGTTACCTTCCACTGTAAAAATATGCAATAAGATCTCTCGCCCTTTAACATTTACATTGCAAAATCATCTCAAATGTAAATTTGCATTGCAAGAAATCTTCACAGAAGTGTAGCGTTAAAGAGAGCAATATTAACCAAGAGCTTTCCTTCCACTGTACAAAAAATATGCTATAAGATCACTCGCCCTTTAACATTTACATTGCAAAATAATCTCAAATGAAAATGTGCATTGCAAGAAATCTTTACAGAAGTGTAGCGTTAAAGAGAGCAATATTAACCAAGAGTTTTCCTTCCACTCTAAAAATATGCTATAAGATCACTCGCCCTTTAACATTTACATTGCAAAATCATCTCAAATGTAAATGTGCATTGCAAGAAAGCCTTACAGAAGTATAGCGTTAAAGACAGCAATATTAACCATGAGGTTTCCTTCCACTGTAAAAATATGCTATAAGATCACTCGCCCTTTAACATTTACATTGCACAATAATCTCAAATGTAAATTTGCATTGAAAGAAATCTTTACAGAAGTGTAGCGTTAAAGAGAGCATTATTAACCATGAGGTTTCCTTCCACTGTAAAAAAAAAAAATACGCTATAAGATCCCTCATAACTTTAACATTTACATTGCAAAATAATCTCAAATGTAAATTTGCATTGCAAAAAAGCCTTACAGAAGTATAGCGTTAAAGAGAGCAAATTTGACCAAGAGTTTTCCTTCCACTGTAAAAAAAAAAAAAAAAAGCTACAAGATTAATCGCCCTTTAAAATTTACATAGCAAAATAATCTCAAATGTAAATTTGCATTGCAAGAAATCTTCACAGTGTAGCGTTAAAGACAGCAATACTTACTAAGAGTTAAAATCACTACGTTGCCGAAAAAAAAAATACTGCGTGATAAAAGCATCCTTTTACAGATCAGTTCGTCTTACTATGAGGTTGATGATCACTCCAACGCCGCGAGGACATGACCTACCGTGATACAAAAGCGGTAATAATCACAGCTTTTGTGACGCTTTGGCGATCACGCGATTGGTGGAATTTCCACAGTGATACTGTCGATCAAGAAGCGGTGTTAGATCATGCAAGCTTCCAGTTGATCATGCAAAAACACATCGTGACCTCAATTTGGTGAAAAAAAAAAATAAATAAATAAAAAATAAAAATGGAAAAAATCGTTCATGTAATCCTAAGTCACGCTTAAACACATGAAAATTATGTTGATTTCCATTGCTCGAGCAAAAAATACATAAGGTTTCAAAAGGTTTATGATGAATAAACAAACATTTTCAGAATCTTGATCATGACAAAATAATAAAACCTTATAATTCACAAACTGCAAAAAACAAATTGTGTCTTTGTGTACAACAAACGCTTCTACTTGAAAAAAAAATTTATAGCTATGTTTAAAGGACTCAATAAGGCAGGGGTTCCCAACATGGGGTACACGTACCCTTCAGTGGTACATTTTTTGGTGCTATTATAGTATGCTATCTACCGCCGATTTTGCTATCTACCACCCCTCTCTGACTATAGTATGATATCCACCATCAGTCCCTAAGAATACGGTCTACTTGCTAATCCGCCTCTAATAAGGAGGATCACTACCGACTTGATAACCTAACCTAACCTTTCTCAACCCAACCTAACCTAACCTAACCCAACCTAACGTAACCTACAAACTGCTTATAATTATGCATCCATATTGTCCTTCCAATAAATATTATTAAACTATCATTAAAGTCCAATGAGGATAACATACTTGTGGTAAGTAATCTGTTTGATAATCCTCATCAAACAGGAGGATTAACATTGACAGTAGATAACATACTTTGTGGTAGATACCATACTATAGTAGAAATTCGACGGTAGATAGCATACTATAATAGCACCCATTTTTTACTCCTTAGGTTTACATTGGATCTGAGAGAAAAACCTGTACTGCGCAATACAGAGGGTAATCTGCATTGAGATCGAATAGTAAAATTGTTACAACTTAAATTTCATTGTTTCTATTTTTCTTGACAAGTTTTAGGGGTAGACAGGAATCTATCAAAAGGTCTAATGCAGTGGTTCCCAACCTGGGGGAAATTTGAAGCTTCCAGGGGGGAAATAATTACACTACCTACTAACTAAAACAAGCGGAAAATGTCCACATAGTACGTGCGGCAATTTGTTGTTAGCCATTCAATTGTGATATGATCATATCATTTCTCACTGACATGATATTCAAAGGGAGAATTGGAATATCATGCCCATTTCTGAGGCAGGCGAGTGGGCATGAGGGCTGGGCGGGGCATGAAGGGGGAAATCTGGATGGTTGAACTGCGTGCAGGGGGGAAATGACAGAAAAAAGGTTGGGAACCACTGGTCTAATGGGTACAGGCCGTACAGACGAACAAACAGCTGGGAACCTCTTCAATAAGGGTCGGCGGCGAGAGGCGATGGAACACAACGTGACTCTTTGGTAATAAATGGAATGATACAGTAAACATAAGAGGAAAGGAGAGTTGCACATTCTAACGTTTAATGTTAAAATAACAACCTTGAATATAACGCAGATTTAATAACACATGAAAGTTAAAGGTGTCTGGTTGCAGTTCCAGTTTCATTAGAATAGAAGCTCACCAGAACGTCAGCTAGCCAAGCCTAACCCCGCACTGTGGGGCCCAACCACAGTAGTGGCATCCAGTAAACAGCTTAAACTCACGGTCCCGGGCTGGGATCGATCTGCCACCATGCGAATACTAGGCGAACACGTTACAACTGTACTAGCCAGAGATGGTGTACGTGATACTTAAATCTAAACAGACCCATGCGTGGTTTTAGCCAATAAAAAAAAAACTTCATGCACAATTGAATCAACTTCCATATGATAAAGTCAACGATAATGAAACATTTAACAAGACAAAACAAAAACTTGCAATCACTGTAAAATACTGTATTTTTTTCGGAAAACTTGCATTAATAATTATCAAAAACATTATCATAGCAGAAAAAAATAATAAAAAAAAATTACAACATATTAAAAAACCCTAAACATACAAGTAAAACTGGTCACTTTATGTTAAGAAAAAAGAAACTATTCTCTCTCCTCTCGGAAGCATCACCTTACGAGGTGTTTTTTTTTTCTTCTTTTTTAATGTCTTCGAATAACATCCTTTTGACCTTAATCACACGAAGACCAAAGGTGAATCTTCAAAAGAATACTTATAGGTTGTTTAGAAGTTATATTTTCATATGAAGTATAATATCGCTTGCAGAACCAGCTATAGTTATGGTTATCAAAACATGCGTAAAAAGCAAAACGTGCATACAAGAATTTACTTATTGATCGAGATTTAAATGGTTTAAAGGACCGCTTAAGAATGGCACGGGCAAAGGACAGAGACATTGCCCTATCGAGCAGGATAATGCCCTATCACTGATCATATATACATATGATCCACCCAAGCTAGGACCAAGGAAGGCAAGCCAATGGCTGCTGATGACTCAGCAGATAGACCTATAGGCCTCCCCCAAACCCTCCATCCCTTAGCTCACAAGGAGGTGAGAATGCAGCGACCAAAGGAAACTAACGTATTTGTGAGGGACTCGAACCCCAGTCTGGGGTCCACCAGTCAGAGACGTTACCACATCGATCACCACATCCCTTAACACTTTTACCTATATTTACTTTTGAGTTATTTTGAGTTATTAATATTACTAAATATATCTACATATCCAAGTATTATAAACTGTGGAATTTTCTGTTACACTATTTTTCGTATTGTTTTGTTCCATGGGAATGTTTACCATAATACTAATACGAATTCCAAAGGATTATCAAAAACACATTGAGAGAGAGAGAGAGAGAGAGAGAGAGAGAGAGAGAGAGAGGCGCCCACATATGGTATGAAGATCGAATTACATGAGTACATGCACACCATCTCGCTTGGAAGCACTTTGATGAGAATGTCTTCAGCATCTTGACGCTGCTTAATCAACTGGAGGATAAGACACGAGAGAGAGAGAGAGAGAGAGAGGAGAGAGAGAGAGAAATCAATGTCTAAGTACAGTAGTTACTTATACACTTAAGAAAATAATATAAATCTAAGATTATATATATATATATATATATATACATATATATATATATATATTAATATATACAGAGAGAGAGAGAGAGAGAGAGAGAGAGAGAGAATCAATCTCAAAGAAGTTACTTAAACTCCTAAGAGGATAACAAATACCTGAGTAGAGAGAGAGAGAGAGAGAGAGAGAGAGAGAGAGGAGAGAGGAGAGAGAGAGAGAGGAAGAGAGAGAGAGAGAGAGAGAGAA
>NC_090745.1:109700966-109705966 GCF_036898095.1 Palaemon carinicauda | reverse complement strand
TAATCATAAAAGTTGGGTTAGGGGGCACAGGAATCAGTGAGGCCTGAAAAGCAACTTCCCCCCCCCCCCTCATAAAACGAGATAGAAGTGTCTAACGTAAAGCCTCATTAAAGAACAGAAAAGCTCACTAATGAATCTATTAGTCTAATGACAGGATTTTTAATTATGGAGCGAAAGTTCTCCTTGAGGGAATTCTGAAAAAAAAAAAAATTAAAAAAATCCTGTTATTGTAGTTGTTAGGAAAAATTCCTCAGTTTGGAATTGTGGTAACGAAAGAGTTTCTTATTGAAATTTTAAATTCATGAGTTCTCGTTATGTATTTCATCCATATTTAACTCATCATCATCATCATCATCTCCTCCTGCGGCTACTTATGCTAAGGGCCTCAATTAGATTTCGACAGAGGAATTTATTTTATTATAATTATTAATACAAATTGGGTAAAAGGTTCCTCAGAACCAGATGTAGAACCTCATTATCTTCGCTTTTAAGTGTCCGATAATGGAGCCAGTTACGTCAAAAGAAAGACTAAAATTCGTGCGTGTGTTTGTGCTCTTCCATCGAAATCTGTGCGTGTTTTCGAGCTCTTAAAAAAGAAATCCGTCTGAGCTCTTCCACAGAAATCTGTGCAAGTGTTCGTGCTTTTGAAAATTAATCCGTGTTGCGTTCTCGTGCTATTCCATCGAAATCCATTTGTATTTTCGTGCTCTTAAGAAATAAATCCGTGCTCGTGTTCATGCTGTTCCATCGAAATCCATGCGTGTTTTCGTGCTCTTAGAAAAGAAGTTCACCCGAGCTCTTCCAAAGAAATCTGTGCGAGTGTTCGTGCACTTGAATGAAAAATCAGTGCTCTTGTTCGTACCCTTCTATTGAAATCCATGTGTTTTTGTGTTCTGTAAAGAAATCCGTCCGGGCTCTTCCATAGAAATCTCTGCAAGTATCCGTGCTCTTAAAAATGAAATCCGTGTTCGTGTTCATACTCTTCTATCGAAATCCGTGCGTGTTTTCGTGCTCTAAAGAGTAAATCCGTCCGGGCTCTTCCACAGAAATCTGTGTGTGTGTCACCTTAAAATGATGTAATCGGCTCCTTTGGAAGAATCAGTCATTTACTATTCAAGGAATAATCGATGTTGCAATGCGGTACTTTTTTATGTTTGTTTTTCTCGACTCCTTTTCTCTTGCTTCTTCTTTTCCCATTTTTTTTCCGATTTGTGCGAGTTTTGTTTATTGTCTACTTGCAAGCTCGTTTTTTCTCTTTGTTTTTTCGATTTGTGCGAGTTTTGTTTACTATTTTTCGAGTTGGTTTTTAATCTATTTTTTTTTCCTTTCTTCTTTGTTTTTTTAGTTTTGTGCGAGTTTTGTTTATAGTCTTCTTGCGAGCTTTTGTTTTTTAACATCATTTGAAAATTTTTGGTCTTTAAAGATATGGTAGCTCAAATTGGATGATGATGAATTATTGTGGCGCATATATATATATATATATATATACATATATACTCATACGCATTTAAATGTTTATAATTAATTTACACATTAATTATGTACACACGTATGTATGTATGTATGTACTTTCTTCCTCTTGAGAGAGAGAGAGAGAGAGAGAGAGAGAGAGAGAGAGAGAGATATTAGCTTGCAAATTTTCTCTTCATATTGAATTTATTATTAGCTAGGATTGGTGGCAAGACATTCCATTGTAGTGTCAATCGTTAGTAATGCCGGCCTTGGTGGCACCAGTGGCAGATATCGGCTATACTGTATTGAATAATAACTTAGTCGGCTATAGGAAATATTCCCTCCTGACTGTTTACTAATGCATATCTGTCAATGTTATATATATATGTATATATAATATATGTATATATATATATATATATATTATATATATATATATATATTATATATATATATATATATGTGTGTGTGTGTATATATGTGTATATATATAAATGTATATATGTATATATGTATGTATATATATATATGTATATATATGTACATATATATATATATATATATACATTATATATATATATATATATGTGTGTGTGTGTGTATATATGTATATATATATTTTATATATATAAATATATATATGTGTATATATATATATATATATAGTGGTTTCAGGCATGAGTAGCAGTTTCCAGTATACGATTACTAGTATAAACGACTCGTCAAGAATGACGGCTAATATTTAGATAAATGTGCACACACAGTTTCAACCCTTTTCACCTCCTCCCACTTTCCTAACTACAACCCGATGTTTCAGCAATTTGTGGAAACGAATGTACCTCTTGGGGTACCACCTCTCACCAGGGTATGACTACTCTCCCACCCCCAACGAGAAAGAGAGAGAGAGAGAGAGAGAGAGAGAGAGAGAGAGAGAGAGAGAGAGAATGTAATTATTGGTTACGATTAACATGTGTCGTACATTTTATATTTACTGAATATGTAATTTGCTGTTTTTTTTTTTTTTTTTTTTTTTTTTTTTTTTTTTTTTCTTTTTTTTTTTCTTTTGTTTTTTTTTAATTGAATTCCTAAGTTATAATATTCAGAGCTGGGTCAACTGATGTGGTAACCTAGGACTTGATACCTCGATGTGTACTCAGTAGGGGGAAATAGAAAATGTTCATTTTCAACATTTGTATTGTTGTCATAATACACTGATTGCAGGTGTGATGTAATTCGTACAGGTATGATGTAATTAATACTCAGTATATAAGTAATTGTACATTAGGAACTGCTTACTGATAAGATTCAGTGACGTTGCAGTTTACTGATGGTTTAAGGGTTGTGGTGACGTATGTGGTAACATCCCTGACTGGGGTTCGAGTCCCGCTCAAACTCGTAAGTTCCTTTGGTCACTGGATGTGGAGTTTTGGGGAGCCTATAGCTCTATCTGCTGAGTCATCAGCAGCCATTGCCTGAACCTCCTTGGTCCTTGCTTGGGTGGAGAGTTGGCTTGGGTGCTGATTATATGTTATATATGGTCAGTCTCTTGGGCATTTTCCTGCTTGATAGGGCAATGTCACTGTCCCTTGCCTCTGCCATTCATGAATGGCCTTTAAACCTTTAAACAATGATACTGAATGACTCTGCGGTTAATAGTGATTCTTTTAAGGGACTATATAATCTCTACTTATGTCCCATGCTCCAGTCTCCTTCGTCTATTCCCTTTTTTACATCTTATTTAGCTCTCTTATTTCTATAACTCTGTCTTCTTCCGGTCCAGTATTATAAAGGTTCTGTAATGCCAGTGCGGTAAAATTATGCTGAACGAAATTATGTTGATAATGATAATGACGTTAATAAGGATGATAATATAGTTATCGCGCTTTTAATTAAATTGCCACTAACAACAACTATAAGTGTAATAGTAATAATAATAATAATAATTATTATTTATTGTTGTTGTTGTTGTTGTTGTTGTTGTTGTTAATGATAGAAATAATGGTATTGATGATAATTATCACCATTATCATAGACTTTTTTAAATAATCACGAAATATTTTTCATAACGTTACAGTTAATGTTTATAACGAAGGAAAAGCTGTCTGCAGAATTAGACCCTATTCACCTTATGTTTTGCAAGTTCTTAACAAAAGGAAAAGTTTTCATGGAGGCCGGAAGACGCTCAGGCGTCTCTCTCTCTCTCTCTCTCTCTCCTCTCTCTCTCTGTTGGAGTGTAACCCGACGAAAGGTCATAGATGTGAAAATGTTTATTTAATTTGCTTAAGGTTTACAAAATGTAATTGTTGAAGTCAAACTCGAATTAAATGGCTTTCTTGAACAGTATTTAAATATACATACATAAACACACTCACATATGTATCCATATATACATACATACGTACATATATATATATATATATATATATATAATCTTATTGTTCTTGTAGGTTACTTGGCATTTATTAGGACAGAGGGACTGTGTTCTTCTCTAGTTATGTTATATGATTATTAATAATGCATAGAAAATATAGTATTTGACTTATTTTGTATACATCTACATACTATAATCGCTTCAGTGCCTTATGAATACCATTGGAACTATCCATAATAAGACTAAATAAATACCTTGATGTAAATCTAGAGAAAAGAAAGTACGGGAAGATATGATGTGCAATGTTAGAGATATGAAAGGGTCTCAAAGTTTACAGGCCGCTCATAAATGCAGAGACAAGGGACAGTGACTGTATATACATATGATCATCATCAAGCCCTCTCTCCCTCTAAGCTAGGACCAGGGAGAGCCAGGTAATGTTTGCTGATGACATGAGGTAGAATTGTAGGCTCCCCACACCCTCCATCATTAGCTCACAAGGATGGTGAGGTTGCACACACTAATTTTTATTCAGCCTTGATTTTTTGTTCTGTAAATTGCATCAATGCTGCAGGATAATTATGGTCCTCTCTCTCTCTCTCTCTCTCCTCTCTCTCTCTCTCTCTCTCTCTCTTTCCAGTACCTGGAAGGGATGCACTCATTGCTTTTTCTGCTGAATTCATGGAAACGTGAAGTAAAAATCGTTGCTCTAAGTTTAAAGCTATGTTGGGTTTTCTTCATAAAAGAGAATTATGTATATTATTATTATTATTGTTGTTGTTGTTATTGTTGTTGTTGCTGTTGTTATTACTCATGTACGTGACCCGTCAAAGAGGACAGGTAAATATTTAGATATATATGCACAGGCACACACGCACACAGATTCAACCCTTCCCACCCCCTCCCCCTCCCCCTCCCCAATTACAACCCGCATGTTCGGCAATTTGTGGTAGATTGTAGTTTCCGAGTGCATATCGGGTACCCTTCTCTCACCAGGGTATGACTACTCCTTCTCTCCGTGCCTCTCAGCGGGACAGGAAAGAAATTTAGGCTATGTATATGAGGCCTTTATTCTGCGCTGGACTAGTAATAGCTGATGATATATATATATATATATATATGTATATATATATATATATATATGTATATATATATATATGTATATATATATATATAT
>NC_090745.1:109693466-109695966 GCF_036898095.1 Palaemon carinicauda | reverse complement strand
GCTTCATAGTCTTCAGGCATGTAGACCTTGGGTCACTCTTCTAGTGCCTTGTAGAGCCCAGGCGGGTAGGACGGGGGCGGAGTGGAGAGCGTCGAAGGATTTTATAAAATTTGGTTATTGCTAGTAAAAGGTACTTTAAAGAAAGGTCTGGTCTTTTAAGCGGATTCAGATATTTCACAGGCTTGAATGATAAAATCAAGTGATGATGAGAGACTGACACCGAAAGTGGTATGCGTTCTAGAACGCCTTTTACTTCTTCCGCGCAACAACTTTTAATGACCCTTTTTTCGAGGAAACTTAATGACCTCGAGCTGCTTTCGATGACCGTCACTCCTTTTGCTTGATTTAGAAAATCGATACTTGTTCTTGCGTATTTTCAGCTCTGTTATATTTTTATAATATCTAAAGTATTTACAGGAAAAATAACCCAATATTCCATACAGTTGAATTATCGGATTTATTAAATAAATTCCATCCAACATACCTACATTTTCCCTATTATAAGAAAGAGCAAGTGTCTGGCTATGTATATATATATTTCGTTCCTGTCACGCAGTGCGTCATTGACAAAGATATAACTACTCGGTCTCTCTCAGTCCCTCTGGTATGGGGAAGATAGTAGGCATATCCTGATAAGAGGGGATTCCCCGAGAGATAGCTAGGAAAAGGAGAGGTGGTTGGAAAGAGTTGAATATCTGTTTAAATATTTAGTCGTCAATTTTAACGGATAGCAATTTACGATGTTATTCTTTCCCCCAAATGAAGGTGTGTTAGGTTAGCACGTTAAATTGTATGACATAGTTAAAGTACATTTATGTATACTGTAGTACTTTTCCCAATGATTGACCACTCCATAGATATCTCAGAGCCAGATGAGCTCATAAGATTATTTCGAAACGAGTCATAGATGAAGATTTGATGATCACTGTTAGGTGGTGGTGGTGTTTTTTTTTTTTTTTTTTTTTTATTATTATTATTATTATTATTATTATTATTATTATTACGGGCCATATGAAACTTGTTATTGAAAACTCAGCCTTGAAGACAATTATTGATGTTTTGTATAATTGGAACTACTAATTGTTTCCTGGCTGTTTCAGGATCATTTGAGATTATTATTTTTATTGTTTCATTGTTAGTTTGCTTAGGCTTGTGTGTTTGTTAATTTATTTGTGTGCTGATCTCACTGTCTTTCTTTGCTGAATATTTTGTCTCTGAAGTATATTCACTTCAAAAAGGTTAAAGGCAAGGCTCAGATCTTCAAATTGGCTTAGGGGTTATAGCGTAAATATATATATATATATATATGTGTGTGTGTGTGTGTGTGTATGCATGTATATATATGTATATATACATATACATAATATATATATATTTATATATATATATATATATATACAGAGAGAGAGAGAGAGAGAGAGAGAGAGAGAGAGAGAGAGAGAGAAAATACGCTGCAGACATACAATTGCGAGTTCATATAGCCTACTCTACATACATATACAGCACACACACCTGTTTGCATTGTACCATATATGAAATTCCACCTCCCGCTTTTATCTCGTTGTATATCCGAGTCTTTACTGAGAGAACACTCATCGCTATCGTGATTTGAGCGCTTTTCAAATGTACGGAGGGTTTCCACACAATCCCGAGGAAGTCATCTGTGCGGGAGTTATCCAAACATTCTCTGGAATATTGTTTCCAGATTATGGAAGAGGAGGGTTACTCTTCTACTATGTTTTTAGATGAAAAGTGTGAATCTAAACTTCTCATTTCGCCTCGGTGACCACCCCTGTGAGAGAGAGAGAGAGAGAGAGAGAGAGAGGAGAGAGAGAGTTTATAAAATTTTGTGTTTCCTGCTTGAAAACCACCTGGTTATCTTCAATTATCATTGTTGGCTGTGTCAGGTGCTGTACCTATATGTATACTTCTATATACTGTATACATACATACATAGCTGCGGCTACGTAAAAGAAGAATTTTGTAAGTATTGTATAAGCTAAAAGGGAAACACTGAAGTGAATGTTGGTATGAAGTAAGGTTATGTCGATGAATTAGAAAGCAGGTTTAATGGGCAATGGGTAATGATGTCTGTAGTAAGATAGCCATTGTCTA
Source organism: Palaemon carinicauda (assembly GCF_036898095.1). Classification (NCBI taxonomy): domain Eukaryota; kingdom Metazoa; phylum Arthropoda; class Malacostraca; order Decapoda; family Palaemonidae; genus Palaemon; species Palaemon carinicauda. The sequence goes on along the minus strand of NC_090745.1, from coordinate 109,693,851 downwards.
TTCATATTTGCATTCAAGAGCATAGTATAACAGATGATGGAATTATGAATGAGAGGAAGCTGGGAAGTTTGGAAGAGAGTTCGAATGAGAGTGAAAGTCAAAGTTATAACATATGGAGATATTATTGAGCTAACATTCCTTTATGGAAGTCATGTATAATTATTGGGTGAGAGTTTGGGGAATATTTTGAAGCGGTTAGCAAGAGTGTTGGTACTCTCTATCAGAAAAGAGACAGTATTTGATACTGTATAAGAAGAGAAAGGTAATGAGAGAGCGAAATATAAGGGGAGCTGAAATAGTACAGAGATCAGTAGCTTAAGGGAAAAGAAGTGTCAAAGGGGCTTATGATAGTTTTGTTTTGGGGATACTCTAAGGTGATAGGGTT
>NC_090745.1:109675966-109690966 GCF_036898095.1 Palaemon carinicauda | reverse complement strand
TCCTGCCCACAATTTTATTCATCGAGTAGTGAAACTTTCAGGAATTAATTGTAATGTTCAGACGTTGAGGTCATTCAATTTGAAAGTCCTAGGTCAAAGGTCAAGGTCAAGCAAAAGGTCGACCAAAAAATACGCCTACGGTCTCAATTGATTCTGGGGAAAGCAACCTGGTTTCGAGAAATAAGCTGCTGTGGCAGAGATCTGCACTCTCTCTCTCTCTCTCTCTCTCTCTCTCTCTCTCTCTCTCTCTCTCTCTCTCTCTCTCTCTCTCTCTCTCTCTATTATTGTGATTATTATTATTATTATTGCTATGACAGTAGATATGGGACGTATATATTTTCGGAAAGAGAGGGAGAGAGTTACAAGGAGTTACAAGGATTTTTGATGTCTCAAAGACGTTTAAGTCCATCTGTGGAGACTCCATTTGCTCTTTGGTAGAGCTATTTACTTTAAGCACTTAAAAATTCTTATGATATTGTCTAACCGATTCTTGAACTCGTTTACCGTGTTACTGCTCACTACATCCGGTGGAAGTGTATTCCGAGAGAGAGAGAGAGAGAGAGAGAGAGAGAGAGAGAGAGAGCGAGCGCAGCACACGCTATTATTTGATGAGACAGTCCCCTCTCCACAGACACATTCATCCTGAAGCCATTAAAAAGATTTAGCCATCCATGACTTTGGGGTTTTCAACGCATTTTTAAAGTGCTTAGCTGACGAATTGGTCGGTCTCCCTCTCTATTAAATGGAAAGGATATTTAAATAATACCTTTTTTTTATCGGAGATTTTAGTGTAGATCCCTAAGGAAATGCTGGAATATCTGATCAAAGTTGAAAAATGCAGCCTTTTTGTGTATACCAATATCCTTGCTAAAAGGGGAACTGCCTTTTTGGATTCTGTTTTGTAACAAGTTTAGGATTTAAAACTTATTTTAACATTGTTTTTTTTTGTATATAGACATTTTGATACATGTATACGAAGTGCCTTATACAGTATATACTCTATATGTATTTGTATGTATTATTGATATATGTACACAGTGTAACTATTAATATTACAATGATATTTTTTCTTTTATTAGGTTTTGATATGTTTAGAATATCCAATATAATTGTAAAATTCTATTGTAAAAAATTCATCTGTTAAAACTAGTAAAATGAAAAGATTTAACAATATAGATAAATATATTAACTGTTAAATATATACAGATATGAATAATTCCCTGAGCCAGTGCATTGGGTTTCCTTTTATTCTCGAACTTAAGAATCGGTTTCCGTAAGCCCATTCAATTTGTCCTTAGTATCTTTTTCATCTACGAAAAGACAATAAACAGGGCCATCAAGACCTGATTTAAAGTAGTTTGCTTTTATTACCTTCCCCAAGGAAGTTAGGAGGAGGTTATGTTTTTCGCCCTTGTTTGTCCGTTTGTTAGTTTGTTTGTGAACAACTTTCTGGCCACAATTTTACTCATAGAGTAGTGAAACTTTCAGGAATTAATTGTTATGTTCAGGACGTGGAGGTCATTCAATTTGAAAGTCCTAGGTCAAAGGTCAAGGGCGAGCAAAAGGTCGACCAATAAATACGCCTAGGGTTTCAATTGATTGTGGGGAAAGCAAGCTGATTTCGAGAAATAAGCTGCTGTGGCAGAGATCTGCTCTCTCTCTCTCTCTCTCTCCTCTCTCTCTCTCTCTCTCTCTCTCTCTCTCTCTCTCTCTCTCTCTCTCTCTCTCTCTTGCCCATTCAGGCAACTCAAATATTCATTAATTGGAAACTATTACATACAAGATCAATTGGTTTGGAGACTCCACTTTTTTTTTTTCTCCGACTCCTGCTGCCTTTCATCTTCTAAAAGGAATATCTCTTGCATCCTTCGCGGCTAATTGCCTCTCTGAACAACCTCCTTCTGAAGGTTAAAAGGCCGCTCATGGATGGCAGAGGCAAGGGACGGTTACATTGCCCTAGCAAGCAGGACAATGCCCCAGAGACTGATTACATATACATATGATCAGCGCCCAAGCCCCCTCTCTATTCAAGCTAGGACCAGGGAGGGTCAGGCAATGACTGCTGATGATGACCCAGCAGATAGACCTATAGGTTCCCCCAAACCCCCCATCCTTAGCTCACAAGGTTGCAGCGACCAAAGGAACTAACGAGCTTGAGCAGGACTCGAACCCCAGTCTGGTGTTCACCAGACAAGGACGTTACCAGTTAGACCACCACAACCCTTACAGGTCTGTATATTTAAAGAAGAGTAGAGAAGTTTCAATAAATATCCAAGTGGTTAATGACATCGGTAATAAAAGTAAAATTATAAAGAAGTAACTGTTTAATTAACTTTCAGGGTTTTATTTTATGTCCCTGCTTAGAATGAAAGAGAAACAGATTATATTGAACAATGTATCATATATCGATTAATTCTCATGCAAAATACATTTCATAATGAATGACTGATATATATATGGAGTGAAAAAGAAATCGAATGAAGTATTAGTATACGAACACACCTTCATGAAATGTTTTTTAATTGTATTCATGAATTCATTAAAGTTAAATGAAGGAAACATAGTTTGTATCTGACTTCTCTGTAAAAGACATATCGAAAGTAGTCCCTTGTAAATTAGAGACTTTGGGGGTCGGGGGTGGAGTGCCCTGGTTTAAAGTTTTAAAGGCTGCTCATGAATGGCAGGGGCAAGGGACAATGGCATTGCCCCATTGAGTAGGACAATGCCCTAGAGACTGACTATATATACATATGATCAGCGCCCAAGCCTCCTCTTCACCCAAGCTAGGACCAAGGAAGGCCAGGCAGTGGCTGCTGCTGATGATTCAGCAAATAGAGCTATAGGCTTGCCCCAACGCGCCCCCCCCCCTCATCCTTGGTTCACAATGATGGTGAGGGTGAAGCGACCAAAGAAACTAACGAGTTTGAGCGGGACTCGAACCCAGTCTGGCGCTCACCAGTCAGGGACGTTACAACATCGACCACCACAACCCTGAATAAACTACTTATGTGTCTTGCATATCTTCGGCTCCTAAATACATCGCATTTTAGTCTTCTATTTGAACTAATTTTCCAGATTTATTTTCATCCTCTTGCTATCTTAACATCTTGTTTCCTTTCCTCACTTGGCTAATTTTCCCTGTTGGATCCCTTGGGTTTATAGCATCCTGCTTTCCCAAATAGGGTTGTAACTGAGCTAGTAATAATAGTAATATAATAATAATAATTAGAGCTCTCCCCAATTGCATCGTGGCGTTGATTGGCCTCCTGAATCCCAACGCTGCTTAAATCCTTCAAGCCATCTTGTAACTTCACCTTTAGCCTTAAGATTCTGCACCGATGAATATCGCTCTTCTTACCCATGAAGTAAAAAAGAAAAATGATCACATTTTAATATCGCTCCTTTTTTTCCTCTTTACGTTGAGAATGTTTACACGTCTTCCAATATCGCCTCATTGTTATCGTTTAATCCGGGCGTTCTTCTTGATAGGTGGAAGGCAGCGAGCGAAGCATTTTCTTCCAGGAAGGCTTTACCGCTAAGATTTTACGGCGGGGAAGATAGGATCTAGTGCAGACTTGTACTTGTTTTATGCTGGTATGCTTGTGTCCTTATGACTGCGAGTGAATATAGTTATTAGATCTTTTCTATCTTTTTTCAACTCTCTCTCTCTCCCTCTCTCTCTCTCTCTCTCTCTCTCTCTCTCTCTCTCTCTCTCTCTATATATATATATATATATATGTGTGTGTGTGTGTGTATATATATATATATATATATATATATATATATATATATATATAAATACATTATATAAAATACATATTTGTATATATAACGTGTGTGCGCGTTTATATATATGTATATATATATATATATATATATATATATATATATATATATATATATATACTGTATATATACATATATATGTATATATATACACACATATACATACATACATACATAAATTTATACACACACACACAAAACAACATAAAGCCGTTTTTAGTCCACTGCAAGACAAAGGCCTCAGACATGTCTTCATTCATGTTTGGGGTTTGGCCAGGTTTCGAATCACGCTGGCCTGTGTGGTTTTCGTGATGGTTGAAGACTTTTGTCTGATCGCTCACAACAAACCAACCTAGTATGGTTGCCCCTTCCTAATACATCTTTGCATATCATGGCGATACACAAACCCTTTCACCATGTGAAGGTATTCCCACTGAGAAATGGTGTGTATATATATATATATATATATATATATATATATATATATATATATATATATATATATATATAATTATTTATTAAATTGATATACTGACGGATACTTCAGTTAGGCCCTATTATGCATGATCACTAAAAAACATCCATTAAACATGCTTAATTCCTATTTCTTCTTTTCTTGCAAGTTGACCCTTACAAAGGTGATTATTATCGAAGATAATCCCTTATCTTGTTCATAACCTCTCTAGTATCCCTTCTTTTGTTGTAAACCTCTCAAAAAACTGTCAATCAAGGCGAAAACTCCTCTCCCGAGAGAGAGAGAGAGAGAGAGAGAGAGAGAGAGAGAGAGAGAGAGAGAGAGAGAGAGAGAGAGAGAGAGAGATATGCGCCTGCCTGCCTGTGGCAATTGCACCCATCCCATCCAAACATCGATTGCTACGTTCTCCGACAGACGAAAGCTTTGATTTATCTATAATTCAACTATTCGTTTCTCTGGCATTTCAATGAAGTACTGCCGGGCCCTTCAATTGCAGCGGGGTTCAACTAAACCCTCGCTTTCAACTGGGAGTTGGCTTTCAGGATGGATGCGAGGAGAGCCGGGCCTCGTGCGTGAGAGGAAATCGATTCAGTGGGAGCGAGCGGGTTTTGTTTGTGCAAATGGTCGGGCGAGTTCGTTTGTGGTCGTTACGGATTAAGGGCTTTTCGATGACCCGCTGTTGGTGGTGGATTTCTGGAGGGTTTGGATGTCATTTATTATGAATTTTGCTATTCGAGAGCATTTATAGATGTTTTATACAAGTTATTTTAACAGTTGATGCAACTTGAAAAGCACTCTGAGAGTGCAGACCTCCGCTACGGTACCTTATTTCTTGAAATCAGCCTTTCCCAGAATCAATTTAGACCGTACGCGTATTTGAAGTCTTTGTGACAACCATGTGCTAACTTGGAGTTAATTCTATGGTTAATTCGGTCGACATTATGCTCGACCTTGACCTTTGTCCTAGGACTTTGAAAATTGAATCCTCACATATCTCAACATAGCATTTAATCCCCGAAAGTTTTACTATTCTGTTCACATACAAACAAACAAGGCTGAAAATATAAACCTCCTCACACTATTTTTGGCGGAGGTAATAAAATCATTTTACTGGATTGTCAGGTTGCTTTTAACTTTCTAGGTTCAGCCATATTGTTGTTGAAGGAAATGTTGCTATTTTTTTTCCAGTTACCTATAAAATAATAATAATAATTATCCTTGTTAAAATTATCCTAGTTCCTGCACTATTTTCTGGTTAATGTTTTGTCATTTTATGTTATGACTTTCTTATTTAAATGCTATTATTATTATTATTATTATTATTATTATTATTATTATTATTATTATTATATTTTTTTGAGGTTTGATAGTAATTCCAGCACTGAGACTAATAGGTCCATGTTTTGATTATATTTTTGCAAATGGTAATTTCATTAAGAACAAAATTTATTTTCCATTTATTTTGTACGACTGGTCTTTCGATTAGTGAATTCAAACCGTGTTGGATATGGTTACTGTTTACATAAATAACTGTTTGTAAATATTTAACGCAATTTTCAAAATATTCGAGAGCTTAGGAGATACTATAAGAGGTCACAATGAAGATTGAAGAGCCAAAATAACAGAGAGAGAGAGAGAGAGAGAGAGAGAGAGAGAGAGAGAGAGAGAGAGAGAGAGAGACCTGTATATCCTGTATGGAATCGTGTTGTTTTTTCTCTCCCATTCTCCAGTTTTGTGTCAATATGGTTTTCCATTTTTGAGGTGTTTATCTTTCCGTGTAAACGCATTTCTGCTGCTGTTGAACATTTACGTCTGTTCCTCGAACTGTTTACTGTGCCTGAGGCACACTAAAAGTAGCTATAGCTTCATGCTATACTGACCTCTTGCCTTATGTTTATCATTCTTATTTTTATTATATATCCAATAGGTATATCATCATCTCCTACGCCTATTGACGTCAAGGGCCTCAATATGTATATATATATATATATATATATATATATATATATATATATATATATATATATATATATATAGATATATGTGTATATATATATATATATATATATATATATATATATAATTACATATGTGTATATATATATATATAATTACATATGTGTATATATATATATATATATATATACAAACACACACACACACACATATATATATATATATATATTCCCAATCTTCATCATTCAGATTTCAGTAATTTTCATTTTTTATGAAATTTTAACAATAACAATGATGATAATTATTATGATGATTATAACGACATTAGATATAAGTTTTTTGTCGTTATTTGGGTTGAAAGTAACCTTCCTGTGTCTTGCATTTGATTAATGAGCCTTTGTCAAATAAGATTAATGTGACGTGATCTTCATTATCAAAACGGTACCTTTTTTCTCTCTTCTCTATTAGTTAATAAATCTGTGATAATATAATTTATTTGTCAGCTATTTATCATTGGTATTAAATCTTCTCTTTGCTTATTGATAGTATCATGTTTGTTCTCTTGCTTGCCTATGTAAAATAATAATGAAAATTATTTTTTAATTTTTGTTTCATTAAGAAAAGATGACGAATATCTCAAATTCTTATTTATCCAGATACATTGTAATGAAAGGGATTTTTCCATACGTTTATTTTATTAAAAAAAAATGTAATGAAAGGGATTTTTCCATGTTTATTTTATTAAAAAAAACACGAATATTTCAATTTCTTATGTATCTTGATACCTTTAATGTAAGGGATTTTTTCATGTCTGTTTGGTTGTAAAAGACGCTGAATATCTCAATTTCTTATTCATTCCGATACCTTTTAATGAAAGTGATGTTTTCATATGTCTATTTGTTTATAAAAGACGATGACTATCTCAAATTCTTAGTTATCCCTTAACATTTTAATGAAAGGGATTATTTTTCCTGTTTACTTGATTAAAAAAGACGCTGAATATCTCAATTTCTTATTCATCCCGATACTTTTTAATGAAAGTTATTTTTTTTCATGTGTATTTTATTAAAAAAGAAGACACAAAACTCAAATTCTTAGTCACCCCGACATCTTAAGAGCTTAGCAAGCTGCTCTTGTTGGTCGCTTATACTGATTTGATTTCTTTGCTTTTCGTGACAGGGTCATAAGAAAACAATCTTGGCATTTTGCAAGATAGCACCAGGCGCCTGATTGATGACATGTACGTGCGATTACTGAAGCAATTTCAGTGGGTATGTCTTCACTTCCTTGATTATTTCATTTAAGACATCTGCTCAACGATGGTCGCTTTTTACATTAGGTTTAAAGGCCACTCATGAATGGCAGAGAAGAGACAAGTAACAGTGACATTGCCATGGAAAGCAGGTTTATGACCTAGAGACTGATCATATATACATATGATTAGCCCTCAAGCCCCTTCTCCAACCAACCTAAGACTAGGGAGGGCCAGGCAATAGCTGCTGATGACTCATCAGGTAGATTTAAAGGCTCCCTCAAACCCCATATCTTTAGCTCACAAGGATGGTGAGATTGCTGTGACCAAAGGAACTAACGAGTTTAAGTTCGACTCCAACCCCATTCTGGTGACCACCAGGCAGGGACGTTACTAAATAGGCCACCACTTCCCTAATTAGGAATTAATATGAATTTAATGTTGAGGTTACAGTGACCAAAGGAACTAACGAGTTTAAGTTCGACTCGAACCCCAGTCTGGTGACCACCAGGCAGGGGGATTATCAAATAGGTTGTGTAATAGCTGCTCTTGGAAGCTGGAAGCGATTATGCCAACAGGATTGGCTGCTTTGTGGAGTCTCTTGGTAAAACACCGTCTCTCTTGATGTGCAATTGCTTTCAATGGTTGGCACATGAAGATAATTCCTCTTATTCATTAATGTTTTTCATGCCCTCCTCCCAATCTCATTACGTCCAACTTCCACCCAACAACGCCCACCTGCAATTTAGACTTTTGCGAAATTGATTGCTAATTGCTTTTTTTTTTTCAATTACGCTGCAAACATTCGTAAAGTTCTCGATACGGGCTCGATGCGTTTGTTCTTTCTGTCCCATTAGTTCATCTCTCCTTCACACTCCTTAATAGGATTCCCTAAGGGCACCTTCAGCCAGTATTTATTTTCATCTATGACTGTTAAATTATCTGTCTGTGGTCATTATTATTTCTTTGCAACTTAATAAATAAGGATTAAGACCCAGAAGTGTGTATAAGGAAAGAAAAGGAACAGATGAGACCAGAACAATGGCAAAGAAAAGCAATGTATGGACCATTTATGAGACAAACTTACATTGACTAGGGGAGGTATTCAAATTTCAATGAAAAAATGGGTAGATGGAGATTGGGCATACTCTCCGCACTCCCTAAGAGAGATTAGTTCACCAAATGTTCAGCTGGGCTCCACAAGGCATTAGAAGAGTTGAAAGTCCCAGACCTACATGGCTGAGGACTAAGAAGCGCGAAGTATGAGATGATGAATGGAGAAGTATTAAATTAAAAGCCCCAGATAGAGACAACTGGCGAAAACTAACCGAGAAGATGATGATGATGATTTCTAGAGTAGAACTTCATTATTTGAAGAGAAATGGTACCGGCCTCGGATCCAGAATTTTATTATTATTATTATTATTATTATTATTATTGTTATTATTATTATTATTATTATTATTATTATTACTTCTTGTTAAGCTACAACCCAAAGTTGAAAAAGCAGGATGCTATAAGCCCAGGGGCTCCAACAAGGAAAATAGCTTAGTGAGGAAAGGGAACAAGGAAAAATAAAATATTTTAAGAAGAGCAACAACATTGAAATAAATATCACTATAAACTATAAAAACTTTAACAAAACAAGAGGAAGAGAAATAAGATATAAGATAGAACAGTGTGCCTGCGTGTACCCTCAAGCAAGAGAACTCTAACCCAAGACAGCGGAAGACCATAGTACAGAGGCTATGGCATTACCCAAGATTAGAGAACAATGGTTTGATTTTGGAGTGTCCTCCTAGAAGAGCTGGTTACCATAGCTAAAGAGTCTCTTCTACCCTGACAATGAGGAAAGTGGCCACTGAACAATTACAGTGCAGTAAGAAGAATTGTTTGGTAATCTCAGTGTTGTCAGGTGTATGAGGACAGAGGAGAATATGTAAAGAAGAGGCCAGACTATTCGGTGTGAGATTGTATATGTAAAGGGAAAATGAACCGTAACCAAAGAGAAGGATCCAATGTAGTACTATCTCGCCAGTCTAAAGACCCCATAACTCTCTAGCGGTAGTATCTCAACGGGTGGCTGGTGCCACTTGTTTCTACCAACAAGCAAATGCAAAGAGTCTGAGAAAAGGTACTTTGACTCTTTGAGCAATTTCTTTACGCTGTCGTCAAATTCAGTTCCATCGCTTCTTGGAGGGATGTTTATTTTACGCATATTTAGTTATTTTCAAAAACTCTTACGTAGTAATATTTTTTAAGTAATGCATCAGCTGTTGTACACTATTACTTGTGAACAGATGACTTTGCTATTGTAGATTGATGCAGAGGCTACCACCCTGATTATCGACGAAATGGTATTTTACTTGTAAGGAATAAGAATATATATATATATATATATATATGTGCATATATATATATATATATATATATACACATATACTGTATACATGTATATATACATATACACACATACACACACACACATATATATATATATATATATATACATACATATACATATACTGTATACATGTATATATACATATACACATATATATAATATATATATATATATATATATATACAGTGTATATATATACATACAGTATATATATATATATATATATGCATACATACATACATATATATATATACATGCATATATACATATACAGTATATATATGTATATATACATATTTTTTTACTTACAGTATATTTATGTATTACATAAATCTTATTAATTTTATGTTTTTATCATTTAGAATTCCTATAATCTCGTACAATTTTTATGTCTTAACCAGTTATTTTTAAAATGTGGATTCAACACCTGACGTTAGTTTATTAAACCAATCGGTATAGCAGTCAACGTTTTCCTAATTTCTTAATATAATTGTCTTACCTACAGTTATTCGATTCCAGCAAAAAGGTCTTTTTCTAATGCAATGTCAGTCAATCAGCCAATCAATCCATTAATCCTCAATTGGGGGGGGGGGGGGGGTTGTGAGGGGTGTGGGTGGACTTTATTTCAATCTTTTGGTTATGTAAAGGCGGATGATTTTATTTGGGTGTTGAAAAGGTAGAAGGGGTGTTTGGATTTGAAAAGGTAAACGATTTTATTTTTGGCGTGAAAATGTAGATAATTTTATTTGTGTTTGGAAAAGGATGACGATTTTTTTTTAGGTATTTATGAGGTAGACGATTTTATTTGGGTCTTGAAAAGGTAGAAGGGGTATTTGGATTTGAAAAGGTAAACGATTTTATTTTGATCTTGAAAAAGTAGATGATTTTATTTGTGTTTGGAAAAGGATGACGATTTTTTTTTAGGTATTTAAGAAATAGACGATTTTATTTGGGTCTTGAAAAGGTAGATAATTTTATTTGTGTTTGGAAAAGGATGACGATTTTTTTAGGTATTTAAGAAATAGACGATTTTATTTGGGTCTTGAAAAGGTAGATAATTTTATTTGTGTTTGGAAAAGGATGACGATTTTTTTTCAGGTATTTAAGAGGTAGACGATTTTATTTGGGTCTTGAAAAGGTAAAAGGGGTGTTTGGATTTGAAAAGGTAAACAATTTTATTTTTGGCATCAAAATGTAGATAATTTTATTTGTGTTTGGAAAAGGATGACGATTTTATTTTAGGTATTTAAGAGGTAGACGATTTTATTTGGGTCTTGAAAAGGTAAAAAATTTTATTTTTGGCATGAAAAAGTAGATATGTTTATTTGTTTGGAATAGGTTGACGATTATATATATATACATATATATATATATATTATATATATATATATTATATATATATATATATATATATATTTATTTATTTATTTATATAATATATGTATATATATAAATATATATACACACACACACGTAACCCCACTGCAAAACCATAGAATATCTGAATAATGACAAGTCTTAGTCAGCCCTCTAAAACGACTTGGCTAAAAGACTAAAAACACAGATGAATAAAAAAAGTATTCCAATTGTGTCTCACTTCCTTATTTTCATGATATTATTCATCCTGTTATCCTTTATAAGGTCATATACGAAAGAGGCCGTCCATTGCATTCAATCACGGTGGACCCAACACCGACCCTCAGACACGTACACGCACACGTGAACGTTTTATATAGGAACCAATTAAAAACTGGGTTCGTCTTGACAAGGGTCTCACCCCTTAGACTGACTCTCTCTCTCTCTCTCTCTCTCTCTCTCTCTCTCTCTCTCTTCCCGAAGATTCTCATTTTTAAATGCTTCGGTGATAGATCCCAATTAGTTATAAATCTTGGTTCGCGTGACCTGCTTGGCTGTTCGACACACAAACTCTCTCTCTCTCTCTCTCTCTCTCTCTCTCTCTCTCTCTCTCTCTCTCCGAAGATTCTCATTTTTAAATGCTTCGGTGATAGATCCCAATTATAAATCTTGGTTCGCGTGACCTGCTTGGCCGTTCGACACACTCTCTCTCTCTCTCTCTCTCTCTCTCTCTCTCTCACGAACACCGAGCAACTTGAGGTATCTTGTTATTGGACTATGAAGAGAAGTGTTATGCTGCACGCAAACAACAGCACAGGCAATTTCTGATCAGCAGAATAATATTATTAGGCGCGTCATGATGTGATCCCTCCCTTTCTTTAAAATCTTGCAGACATGTATTTTTGTGTCCTTTCCCTTTTCTTTATTCTTCTCGTTTATTTATTGCCAAATATGTTTTTTGTAATGTTTCCTGTCAGTTCTTATACTATTTATATATGCTTTTGTTTAATTATAAGCCTTAGATAGATAGATCAACGGTGTTTATTTACCATTTTCTTTCATAAATCTGTTTATTTTTCCGCATTATAATGTGAAAGAATTGAGACAGTCTGAAACTCAGCAATGCTTTCCAGACCTGCCTTTTGAATAGTTATGAGTAAAAGGATTGAGGGAATATAGAGAAAAGTAACAAATAAGCGCTTTAGTATTAATAGGATTTCACTGTTGGATCCCTTGGGATAATAGCATCTTGCTTTTCCAACTAGGGTTGTAGCTGAGCTTTTAATAATAATAATAATAATAATAATAATAATAATAATAATAATAATAATAATAATAATAATAATAATAATAAAAAACAACAACAACAGAACGAAGAAGGTAAATAAAAGGTAAACGGGAATTAAAAGAATTTAAATAGAAGGTGAAATAAAGAAGCCATTTGAGTTTGACAAGAAAACCGGCGAGATTTACCCAAGAAGAACAAGAGAAAGATTTGATAGAAAGGTGCGTCTCAAGGAGACTTTGCGAAACGAAAGGGAAAAAAAGAATTTCCCCGAAGAGAACAAGGGGAAGACGACGAAGGCATAGATGGGAAGGAAGACGGAGTAGTTTTCGAGGCGGACAAGAAAAGATTTTCCTCGAAAGAGGTCCCCTTTTATAGGGAACGGCCGTGTGGCCAGAGCTGTCCTCCATTAGTGTAATGGACAGGATTACAGGCGGACGGGAGTAAGTAGATGTAGGAAAAAAGGAGGAAAATAGGAGGAGGAATTGTTGCAGGAAGCTTGTGTGAGAGTGCAATGCAAGGGAGGGAGAGGGTGACATTTTGTTAAGATGTATTAATAGAATAAAGGACGAAAATAGGAGGAGGAATTGTTGCAGGAAGCTTGCGTAAGATATTAAGGGGAGAAGGTGACGTCATTTTGGCAAGTTGTATTAATGCATTTATGATTATACAAAATGCATATCACAAAGTTAGATGATTAAAACCCAAGCATCAATTAGGTGGTTAGTGCCAATGCTAATGAACATGTGTGGAAAGCGGAACGGATTTATGAAACTGATTGGGAAAATAAAACCTCAAAATTTCAACAATTCAAACTTAGCAGTAAATGTGTTTATGTTGAACAGGTTGACATAAGCCTTTATATAGTTTTTATGTGAAATATCTGTTTTAATGTTCTTATAGTTCTTAAAATATTTTGTTTTAATTGTTCATTACTTCTCATATCGTTTATTTATTTCCTTGTTTCCGTTCGCACTGGGCTATTTTTCCACGTTGAAGCCCTTAGGCTTTATAGCATCCTGTTTTTCCAAGTAGAGTTGTAGCTTAGCTAGTAAATAATAATAATAAAAATAATAATAATAATAATAATAATAATGATGATGATGATGATGATGATGATAAACCTCCAGATGCACTGAAGAGGTTAGTGGTCCGATTTTACAAGCTTTAACCAGCTTCATCAAACATATTTATGTCATGAGGTATCTCTGTATACTTTTGTTATAAGGTATTTGGGTATGTGTTTTGCTACAACGTGTAGGTATCGAGGCAATATAAAGAAAATTAGGAATACGAAATACAACAGACGACATGTTTTTTTTTTTTTTATGTTATCTTCAGTATATTTAACTTTTTAATAATGGAACAAAAACAGCTAATTTAAATCTATTACTTATCCTAAGAGATATTATTTACATTGCGATTTATCTTTTTGTTAACTATGCTTGAGCCTTGAGGCTGGTACTTAACTAAAGTTGACATCTCAAGGGTATTTTTATCTATTTATATATTTACGTGTAGATACTTTTGATAACTCTCACTTACTATCACGTACATTATCTACCAGCCTATCTATCCTTTCATCTGTTAATCTCTCTTTCTGTATATCAGTGCATGTATTATAGAGGTGAATACAGCAGCCTGTGTAAGAGGGTTCGAACTATTTCTGATGATTATTGTATTTAGATGTGTAAATCGGCTTTTGTTATGAAAGTTTTATGCACATACTTCAACTGAATACTTATAATAGGAATACTTCAATGACTGTTGTTGTTATTTTTTTTTCTGGAGTTACTCTTGTTAAGTGAAACAGTTGTAGTGAATGTTCACAATTGCGAGAAATATATATATACAGTATATATATATATAATATATATATATATATATTATATATATATATATATATATATATATATATTAAATAACCAAAATTACCACACAACGGGGATTTTGACACGATTTTCATATATATTTGTCCTCCTGGCTAGTATAGGGGAATGTTTTTGCCTTGCATTCGTTTGGAAGCAGATCGATCCCAGTCTGGGACCGTGAGTTTAGCTGTTAACCGGGGAGGCTACTGCTGTGGTTCCGCACCGCAGTGGGGGTTTGGCTTGCCTGGCTGACGTTCTTGTGAGCATCTATTCTGATGAAACGGAACTGAAATCAGACACCTTTACCTTACATATAGCCCTAGACTTCAAGTGCTAAATAGATCGAAAAGCTTTGCCATCACGTAGGGATTCGAACCAGCGTATGTCAGTAAGTCTGGTAAGAATTTAATTTACTCATACGCAAATTCTTTCAATTCAGATGCATTTTTTTAGAAATCAGATCCGAAATAAGGCACAGTCTCACCATAAATAGATACGTGTATACTTTCATAAATACACTTAAAAAAAAAAAAAAAACACCGTGTCGTAGCAGCGAATCGGTGGTTACAGATGGTGTAAAGGAGTATTTTAAAATGTCACTTTGAATTGATTATA
>NC_090745.1:109663466-109665966 GCF_036898095.1 Palaemon carinicauda | reverse complement strand
AAAAGTTGATAAAAAGGGGAGCACAACAGATAAATACATTCTAATTAAGCCGCGAGGTGCTTCCCAGGAGTTGGATTGTCACAACGTCCTCACGTGGAGTTTGGTAGGCCGTGGATGGCTTCAGCACAGCAATCTCATTCCCTGGAAATGGAAATAGATTAAATTATTAATCGATCACTTACTTCTACAGGCTGGGAACACGATTAAGTCGTGTGGTTAAAACCTTTAAGCAATTAAAATAAAAGCGCAAAACTTAGGAATTTAAACACTATATTTGGAAATCAACACTGTGGTTGGGATATACGGGTTGGAAGGATAAGGGTCCAGTGGGTAGGATCTTTCGTTAAGGATAAAAGGAAAGGATGGGATGTGATAAAGAAGGGCTGGATAAGGAGGATAAGCTTGAGGTACTCAAACAGACATCTTACCTTGATGAAAAGGACTCTGTTTCCTCCCTTGTGGAGAACGTATCACAGGTCCTGCTCAGATGGAGGTTGGAGCGCGAAGAAGGATGCCCATCCGTTCCTATGTCGATTTAACCATTTGCGCCTTCCCCAAAGGGGGTGGGGGGGGGGTTTCATTGGCCTGACTGCTGTCCCATTGGTCATCGACCTTGGTCTCGTCTCCCGACACCCTTAGCAACTCGTCTCCCTCCTGACTTCTCCTGGGATCCCGTTGTGGCGGTGTTGAGCGGCCACGTGTTCTTTGAAGATGTCTGAAATGAGACCTCAGGGGATTAGAGGGGTATAGGATGGTTGGACAGGTGGTGAGGCGCTGGGTAGGGTCCCAACGCTTGTGGCATGTCGACCGGTCCTTGCTGGCGGGGCCTTTTGTTTGAAATAAAAGATGGTGCAATGACTGTCATGAGTAACAATATATATATATATATATATATATGTATATATATATATATATATATATATATAAAATGTGTGTGTATTTAAAACTGCTATTATATTGGGCATTGAGTTTGAAAAACACCTTTGTAACATTAAACAAAGGGAAAACATATGATTGTTATATTTCAGATTGTGTCCCTGCCCGTTTTCAAACAATAAGGATTTTGTTAAACGAAAATACTATTTGTACAAAAAACAGTTTTTAAATAGACTGTAGTTGTAGGACATGAAGTGTATATTTTCTCTTAACTTTTTCATCCTACCTATACTTATCCAAATTGGTTTTGCTTTTTTTTTAATGTATGTAGTTTAAATTAATCTTAAATTCAGTAATACCTTTATCAAAAACTTCTATCCAACTTGATGATTTGCTTGTTTTTAATGTAAATAGTTTAAATTACTCACAATTCATTAATACCTTTGTTAAAAACTTCTATCCAGCTTGATGATTTGCTTGTTTTTAATGTATATAATTTAAATTCATCTTAAATTCATTAATACCTTTGCCAAAAAATCAAAGTAGTACCATTATCATTTTATCTTATTTTCAATTGCAATGACCGTGTATTTTAAACTTTGAAACCTTATTAAAAAACGAAAGATTTTCATACCCTTATATAAAATCCTATAAATATAAAATTATACTATACGCTATACAAGGCCCAACATGAAACACCCCAAATTTGTCAACAAAAAGCTATTTGTTATAAAGTTGACATAATCACATTATATTTGGTGGTAAAATGTTGAATCGAAGTTGTATAAACATTTACATGAATTATTGTGTTGTCAATCACTTTGAACGTAGAAATTATTTCGAATGCAATGAAGGTAAAGTCTGTGATTCATTTACAGTAATAGCATCAATAAAATCCTCTTCCTCTAGTGTTGTGATAATTATATGTGGTATCTATACAGTACACTAGTATATAATTGTGCCTATTTTATTTGATGCTTCTATATTTATTCTCTTTTTATTACTTGAATTTGTTTATTATTTTTTAGCATTTTTCATTCCTTATTATTATTATTATTATTATTATTATTATTACTAATAATTATCGATATTATTATCATTATTAATAACAATAATTATCGATATCATTATTATTATTATTTTTATTATTATTATTATTATTATTAATTATTTTTATCATTAATAATTATTAATAAATAATATTTATAATTTCTATAATTATAAATAATAATGATGATGATAATAATAATAATAATAATAATAATAATAATTATTATTATTATTGTTATTACTACTACTACTTAATAAGCTAAAACCCTCGTTGGAAAAGCAGGTTACTATACACCCAGGGCCCCCAAGAGGGAAAATATCCCAGTGAGGAAAGGAAACAAGGAAAAATTAAGTATTTTAAGAACATTATCCTTTGTCTTTGGAGTGAGGTATTAGTTCGCCCTTTTTTTTTTTTATTATATTTGGTGAGCAGGTTAGCATGATAATGTTCTTAGCAAGTACCTCATTGTACAGCGGAGAAAATTGTAGAAATTACATCCTCTTTCTCCACAATAAAAATTGAAGATAGGTTTTTAACTTTGTGGCTTTATTTTTTTTTTTAAATCCAGAATTA
>NC_090745.1:109645966-109648466 GCF_036898095.1 Palaemon carinicauda | reverse complement strand
TCTGAGCGTATTTTTGGGGGGGAAAAAATATTGGTAAAAGAAGCTATTAAGTCAACAGACCAGATGTGTAATAATATAAATTTTATTTTGTCAACAATTAATATGGTATTTGTGCAGAACGGAAAGTTAGATTGCAAACATACACAGGTGTAAATTATATGTATGTGTGTATATACATATATATATATACATATATATATATATATATATATATATATATATATATATATATATATATGTGTGTGTGTGTGTGTGTGTTTGTGTGTGTGTGTATATATATTTGAAGGATTGATTATTTTATGTAATTAAACATACTGTTAATTTGCATTACATTAATATTTTTTATTATAAACATTCGATTTTTTTTCAGTCTTATATTTTGCTACATAAACATTTACATTGCATATTATTATTGAATTCTATTTTCTTCAAATAAAAAACATTAGAAGATAATAGTAAAGTGTGAGTTGGAATATTTGAATTTTGTAAAATATCTTAAGAGTATTTACTGTAATATTTACAGCCGTGGTTCAATGAATAATTGAATTGTTTCCCAAGGTGAAACGGAAACACTTCTTTATTTGAAAAGATGTTTTTCATTATATGAAGTGGACTGCCTACTCTGTCAGTGTCCATTGTTGTATGAAAGATCGTTCTCCTCCATTATATAAATGAACTATCCTGGTATATGAATTTGTTTCCTCAGTTTAAGACTGATGTTTAGAACTGGAGTCATATTCTGATTCTTCTCCAGACTTTGGCCTTAAAAAACTTTGACGGTTTCAAAGAGAATGGCTGTATTTTTATTATATAACTGTGTATAAGGAAGTAACGAATGTTTTACGACACTGATGTCTCCTTAAAGTGAGTACAATTCAGAGAAAGAATGGATATTATTGAGTTTCTGAATAAAACATGGGTAGTATATGCATCAATAGATTTTTATCTGTCTGATGAATTAATTGTTATTAATTTATTAAGGTAATACAATTGATGGTATAATTAAAACTGTATATATTTATTCATGATAAGAAGTAGATTGATTGTTTCCAAAAATATTGATTTTTTTTTAAATTTTTTAATTATCATTATATTTATTTGTATGAATGTTAGTCTTTTGTCGGTTGAATTAGGGCCAAAAACAATAATATTCCTATTCTGGAAAGAACGTTATTGTTTTCTCTGCCTCTTCTCACCCAGGGCAATGTCCCATCCTCGTGTTGCTGTGCCATTAACTCAGAAGAAACTTGTTTACGTCTCTAAGTACCTTCTCTTCTGAACTGGTACAACGAGCTTTCTCAAGTGAGCTCCAGGGCTATTCAATAAGCTGTCTCAAAGAACTAGAAAGATGGGAATAATTACAGAAACATTCAGTAGAACTAATGAAGAGGATTTTTCATGTAGAGAGGATGTTATGCATATACAACAACAACAACAACAACAACAACATATGCAGCCGTTTCTAGTCCAATACAAACGAAGTCTTAGACTTGTTTATATTTATGTGTGGGTTTTGGCGAGTTTTCATCACCACCCTGGCCACTGTGGATTGGTGATGGTGGGAGATTTTAGCTTGATCGTTCACAGCAAACCAACATCATCGTGTGAATGGCCCTGACTAGTACAGCTTTGGTGATCATGATGATACGCATATATATATATATATATATATATATATATATATATATATAT
Organism: Palaemon carinicauda; assembly: GCF_036898095.1. Taxonomy (NCBI): domain Eukaryota; kingdom Metazoa; phylum Arthropoda; class Malacostraca; order Decapoda; family Palaemonidae; genus Palaemon; species Palaemon carinicauda. The sequence goes on along the minus strand of NC_090745.1, from coordinate 109,646,774 downwards.
ATATATATATATATATATATATATATTCAAATGAGCCATATATATTAATACATTAAAGTCTGGATTCTCTTAACAACCTCGGGATCAGAGCCCCAGGCAAAAATCACTCAAAGACTATAGTATCTAACGGGCCGGGTTTCGAATCCAAGTCCAGGATACTTGTATGACATTGACCATACCACTTCGTGGCTAAGTAGTATGGTCAATGTCATACAGGTATCCTGGACCAGGGTTCGAAACATGGCCGGTTAGATACTATAGTCTTTCGAGTGATTTCACCTGGGGCTCTGATCCCGAGGTCTTTAAGAGAATCCAGACCTTAATGTATTAATATATATGGCTTATTTGAAATATAAAAAACACGTTTGAATATGCAAAATTTATCATACACACATATTTATATATATATGTATATATATATATATATATATATATATATATATATATATATATATATATATATAAGATTTTCAATCTGTAAATTGTTTAGTGCAAAAGGAAAGTTGTTAAATATAATATAAATACGCTAATCCAAAAATATACCCACTATGATATTGAGTATAATGTTATTTCAGTTCTCATTTTACTGATGGGAAAATATACCAGAGTCGAATTAAGATAAGTGATTGTGGTATATTCTTGATAAGACGTTAGATATGGTCAGTGTGTGTGTGTGTGTGTGTGTTTTGGCCACATTGAAGTTCATATAGCGAACAGAAAGTGAATGTTATGCTTTTGGATTCATCTATGGATTATTTAGAATTTTAGCTGGATTTAAAACCCATTACCATTTATATCCCCATCATAA
>NC_090745.1:109630966-109633466 GCF_036898095.1 Palaemon carinicauda | reverse complement strand
TACTCTTAACGACAACGGGCTCAAAGCCCCAGGCGAAATCACACAAAGACAAGAGCTTGTGACCGGCCGGGTATCGAACCCTGGTCCGGCAAGCTTGTATATACAGTAACTAACACTTTGCCAAGTGGTAGTCACTGTCTTTACAAGTTTGCCGGACCAGGGTTTGATTCCCGGCCGGTCACAAGCTCTTGTCTTTGTGTGATTTCGCTGGGGCTTTGATCCCGAGGTCGTTAAGAGAATCCAGACATTAATGTATCAAAAATATATATGGCTTATTTGAATATGAAAAAACACGTCTAAATGTGCAAAATTTATCATATATATATATCATATAATATATATATATATATATATACACACATACATACATACATACATACATACATACACACAGTGGGCACCTCGGTTTACGAGTGACTTAGAAGACGAACATACAAATTAAAAATTTGATTACCAATATTACATCACGTGATAGCACAGAATTTCTTGTGTGTAATGCAATACTATCTGCAAGTCTCAATATGCTCTAAATTGTTATGTAAGTTGGAATGTCTCTATAAATGATATACTGTATGTGCGATTGTGCACTTAGTTTCTAAACTATGTCTAAAAAAAGGGGATGGGTCCTTGATAAAGTCGTTTTTTATTACCCTTTTCTTATATATGAGGGGACAGACGAAAGCGATTATGTATTTTGTAGAAGGGGAAATGGTGGAATGCTTTTGAAAAATGAAATGAAAAATTATTTTTTATCAGTAAAAACGTATCTGTAAAGGTGATATACCCGCTAACAAAACCACTAAAAAATATACAGTGGCAGCCCATTGGTTGGGTGCACTTGCAAATCAGTTAGTAGCTTTCACAGTGGGTAATCCACAATACTATAATCTGTATCCATTGTGTTAAGCCAGGAAGCTCCATGAACAGAGTGGCCTTAATCCAGCTATTTATAGCAACTGCAACGTCACGTGCACAATCCTTCATGCCAACTTGAAAAAAGGATGTGGGTTAGTTTTCTTGCTTGAGGGTACACTCGGGTACACTATTCTATCTTATTTATCTTCCTCTTGTTTTTTTCAAGTTTTTATTGTTTATATAGGAGATATTTATTCTAATGTTGTTTACTCTTCTTGAAATATTTTATTTTTCCTTGTTTCCTTTCCTCACTGGGCTTTGCATGAGACCATGAGGATTGTTGCCATATAGTAAGTATTTCATCTAATATCATATGACTTGTCATATGATGGATAGAATTAATTGCATTCCAAGCACTATTTACAGGATGGTAAAGTATGGAAAGATCTCTATACAATGGATGATCTGAATTATGAAAAGTCTTAGGCAACCTAAAAAAAACTAGCTGAGTGACAGTGCCTGATATTTATATCCAGATAAGGGATAAGGAATTTAATAGGCCACATGTCTCTATCAAACAAATCAAGAGGAGAGTCTGTCCCTGAAGACCAGGCAGGAGTAAATTACTCGAAACAAATTAGAATGAAAGATTCAAAACATTTCTTTAAGGATAGGTTGATCACGGAAGATCTTGAAAGACTTTTCAATCAGCCATTTTTTTTGTGCAATTGAAGAAGAATCTGACAGAATAGGCTTTTGAAAAGTAAATTTGCAATCGAGAATCTCACCTCGAATTTTAGATAAGTTTTATATAATGAGAAATATTTTCAATGCAAAAGATTTGGATGTTAAGGAGCCAACTGTCCTCTACCTACTTAAGTGTGAGTTTTGTTAGAGTTCAACTTCATGTCCCTTAACTTGCATCATGCCCTAATTCTAGCTAGATCTCTATTAAAGGATTCAACAACCACAGGTCTCTAATATTCAGGAGATGGAATGGATGCAAAGAGAGTAGCATCATCTGCATATGCAACGAGCTTTTTTTTTTGTAAGCCAAATCACATGTCTTGTGTATATTGAATGAAGAGTAATGGGCTAAAATCGCGGGCCAAGAACACTACCCTTAGGAACACCAGTTACTACATTCCTATAATCACTATGGTGCACACCAACAACTGCTCTCCAAGATATTAGAATAATGATGCTAAGAAAAGACCCGCCAATTCTATCTGTTTAAGTTCGAAATCAAGAGCCTCATTATTAACGCCGTCAAAGGGAGCTCTAAAATCATGACCAATCATACAAATTTTCTGACCATATTGCATTGGAAATTGTAAAATGAACATATGCTCCAAGGTCCTTGCAAAAGCCATACTGAAAATTAGGAACAAGATGATTACCATCAACATATTTATCTCAACGATTGGCAAAAGACGTTCATAAACTTTATGTGATATTGGAATTATGAAAATGGACGGTAATCACCACTGCAAACGCATATGCACAATAGAGTCACATTACGACTTCTCCAACAAGTGTAAAGAGAAATTCATGTCAACCTGTGAAAAATAATAGACAACTTGGGATAAGAAATTATTAATTGATATTACCATAGTGTGTGGGTGTATATATGAATATATGTATC
>NC_090745.1:109626891-109630466 GCF_036898095.1 Palaemon carinicauda | reverse complement strand
AATCGTGAAGCTATTTTCTAATAGAAATATACCTGTCTACAAAGAACTCTGGGTATTATCTTTATTCTTTTGAGATGGATTTATTAGGTAGTAGGTTGGCCAGGTCACCAGCCCACCCGTTGAGTTATTGGGTCTGCTGAGCTGGCCAGGACAGTACTACATTCTCTCTGGTTACGGTTTCATTTTCCTTTGCCTACACACACACCGCATAGTCTGGCCTATTCTTTACATATTCTCCTCTGTCCTCATACACCTGGCAACAATAAATTACCAAACAATTCTTCTTCATACAAGGGGTAATTGTCCAGTGGCTACTTTTCCCGCTTGGTAAGGGTAGAAGAGGACTCTTTAGCTATGGTAAGCAGATCTTCTAGGAGAAGGATGCTCCAAAATCCAACCATTGTTCTCTAGTCTTGGGTAGTGCCATAACCCTCTGTACCGTGGTCTTCCACTGTCTATGGTTAGAGTTCTCTTGCTTGAGGGTACTCTCGGTCACGCTATTCTATATTATTTCTCTTCCTCTTGTTTTGTTGAAGTTTTTATAGTTTATGTAGGAGATATTTATTTTTAAAGTTGTTACTCTCTTCTTAAAATATTTAATTTTTCCTTTTTTCCTTTCCTCACTGTGCTATTTTCCCTGTTGGAGCCCTTAGGCTTATAGCATCCTGCTTTTTCAACTAAGGGTTGTAGGCTTAGCAAGTAATAATAAATAATGATAATAATAATAATAATTTGAGTATCATCTTTATTCTTTTGAGATAGATTTGAGTATCATCTCTGTTCTTTTGAGATGGATTTGAGTATCATCTCTATTCTTTTGAGATGGATTTGAGTATCATCTCTGTTCTTTTTGAGATGGATTTGAGTATCATCTCTATTCCTTTTGAGATAGATTCGAGTATGATCTTTATTCTTTTGAGATGGATTTGAGTATCATCTCTATTCTTTTGAGATAGATTCGAGTATGATCTTTATTCTTTTGAGATGGATTTGAGTATCATCTCTATTCTTTTGAGATAGATTCGAGTATGATCTTTATTCTTTTGAGATGGATTTGAGTATCATCTCTATTCTTTTGAGAAGGATTTGAGTATCATCTTTAATTTTTTTAGATGGATTTTGAGTATCATCTTTATTCTTTTAAGATGGATTCGAGTATCATCTTATTCTTTTGAGATGGATTCGAGTATCATCTTTATTCTTTTAAGATGGATTCGAGTATCATCTTTATTCTTTGAGATGGATTCGAGTATCACTCTATTCTTTTGAGATGGATTTGAGTATCACCTTTATTCTTTTGAGATGGCTTTGAATATCATCTGTTATTTTTGAAATGGATTTGAGTATCATCTTTATTCTTTTGAGACGAATTCGAGTAGAAACTAAGTTCAAGAACTGATTTTATAAAAGTTCTTTTGTATTTTGGCGTCTTTCTCTCCGAATGAAGATTTCCTGGCGTCGTGGTGTATAAGCCAAGAGGAATTTCATTACGGTCTTGATCGTCCTTAACATCCTTCCTGGCCCGCCGCAAGAATCCGACTCCCCCCCCCTCTCTCTCTCTCTCTCTCTCTCTCTCTCTCTCTCTCTCTCTCTCTCTCTCTCTCTCTCTACGTAGGTTGAAATAAGACGCTTTTGAATTTCATTGCCCAAAATTGCTCTCTCTCTCTCTCTCTCTCTCTCTCTCTCTCTCTCTCTCTCTCTCTCTCTCTCCTCTCTCCTCTCTCTCCTCTCTCTCCTCTCTCTACGTATGTTGAAATAAGGTGCTTTTGAAATTTCATTGCCCAAAATTGCTCTCTCTCTCTCTCTCTCTCTCTCTCTCTCTCTCTCTCTCTCTCTCTCCTCTCTCTCTCTCTCTCTCTCTCCTTTGAAATAAGACGCTTTTGAAATTTGATTGCCCAAAATTGCTTTCTCTCTCTCTCTCTCTCTCTCTCTCTCTCTCCTCTCCTCTCTCTCTCTCTCTCTCTCTCTCTCCTCTCTCTCTCTCTCTACGTTGATATATATATATATATATATATATATATATATATATATATATATATATATATATATATATATATATATATATATACAGTATATATATATATATATATAAATAACTTAAATTGTCCCCATTGATGATTGAAGCTCCTGATAATGGCGGAAATTGAACTTGTAGCCTCAGCCATGTCTAATGGCTGTAATTGAGAGAGAGAGAGAGAGAGAGAGAGAGAGAGAGAGAGAGAGAGAGAGAGAGAGAGAGGAGAGAGAGAGAGAAGTTCTGGCCTCGTTAGCAGTATTATTCTTTTGCCTTTTCTGGTGTTTCTTTTTTTTTCTTTTCGCGTGACTTTCGGCTAATTCTATTTGTCTTAATTTTCTGGTTGTTATAGTGTTTATTCTTTAATTGAATCGATTCTTCCATGATTTTTTTGTTTTTTCTTTCCTATAGGCTTGAATATTATTTTCAATTTTTTTCATCTCATAGTTATATCCATTGAATAGATGATTTTATAAACTTTGTCTATTCACATGTTCATTTTTATTCTTCACAATTGATTATATTGGTTTAATTCATTATGTTTTATTCAGTTTAATTTATTCTAATTAATTTTGTTAAAATTCAAAAGGTTTTGCTTCTATAACTGTTAAATGGTTATTAGTTTGATTCTTTCGTCTGCTTATATTATTTAAAGCTCACCTTGTAAAGCAGTTTATATGCAATCTCTCTCTCTCTCTCTCTCTCTCTCTCTCTCTCTCTCTCTCTCTCTCTCTCTCTCTCTCTCTCTCTCTCTCTCTGTAGTTTTAATTCCACCGCTGAATTTTAATGAATTCAGTTTGTCATCGTAAGGAAATACTCTAATTTAATCAAAATGACCCTTTGCTTCCAGATATTATTCATTCCCTACCTGTCTCTATAAAGTCAGGGTACCACCATCTCTCTATGTTTGTCACGCTCAGCTTTACATTATAAGATCTCCTACACAGTCTATGAACCTCTAGTCGAAGGAAACAGAAAGAAAGACTATTATTAAGAAATGTGTTCGAATTTAGATTGCCCAACTGTACTCCAGTCGGTGTCTCAGAATTGTCTTGTACTTACTTCAAAACGTCGAGGAAACTTCTGTCAAATTTGGTACATAGAGATGATCGTCGTTTATAAAGGGTTGTGAAAGTAGCTTGTCTGTCTGTTACTTGTCTCTCTGTTCGTGTGTCATACACACTTGGTTACATTGATTATCAGTGCATTGTCCGTCTGTCCATCTGTGTCTGTCTCTCTGTTCGCGTGTCATACACACTTGGTAACATTGGTTATCAGTGTATTGTCCGTCTGTGTCTGTCTTTCTGTTCGTGTGTCATACACACTTGGTAACATTGGTTATCAGTGTATTGTCCGTCTGTGTCTGTCTTTCTGTTCGTGTGTCATACACACTTGGTTACATTGGTTATCAGTGCTTCGTCCGTCTGTGTCTGTATGTCTGTTCTTGTGTCATACAGACTTCGTTATCAATCGTATTATCATCGTATATATACCCGTCTCTCTCTCTCTCTCTCTCTCTCTCTCTCTCTCTCTCTCTCTCTCTCTCTCTCTCTCTCTCATT
>NC_090745.1:109611891-109624391 GCF_036898095.1 Palaemon carinicauda | reverse complement strand
TTTTTCCTTTATCCTTCTTCTGATCTGGTCTACAAGTCCCATTCCCATTCCCATTTCTTCTTTATCATTCTTCTGATCTGGTCTACAAGTCCCATTCCCATTCCCATTTCTCCTTTATCATTCTTCTGATCTGGTCTACAAGTCCCATTCCCATTCCCATTTTTCCTTTATCCTTCTTCTGATCTGGTCTACAAGTCCCATTCCCATTCCCATTTCTCCTTTATCATTCTTCTGATCTGGTCTACAAGTCCCATTCCCATTCCCATTTCTCCTTTATCATTCCTCTGATCTGGTCTACAAGTCCTTTCCCATTCCATTTCTCCTTTATCATTCTTCTGATCTGGTCTACAAGTCCCATTCCCATTCCCATTTCTCCTTTATCGTTCTCTGATCTGGTCTACAAGTCCCATTCCCATTCCCATTTCTTCTTTATCATTCTTCTGATCTGGTCTACAAGTCCCATTCCCATTCCCATTCCATTTTTCTTTATCCTTCTTCTGATCTGGTCTACAAGTCCCATTCCCATTCCCATTTCTTCTTTATCATTCTTCTGATCTGGTCTACAAGTCCCATTCCCATTCCCATTCTTTTCCTTTATCTATTCTTCTGATCTGGTCTACAAGTCCCATTCATTCCATTCCCATTTTTCCTTTATCTTTCTTCTGATCTGGTCTACAAGTCCCATTCCCATTCCCATTTCTCATTTATCATTCTTCTGATCTGGTCTACAAGTCCCATTCCCATTCCCATTTCTCCTTTATCATTCTCTGATCTGGTCTACAAGTCCCATTCCCATTCCCATTTCTCCTTTATCATTCTTCTGATCTGGTCTACAAGTCCCATTCCATTCCATTTCTCCTTTATCATTCCTCTGATCTGGTCTACAAGTCCCATTCCCATTCCCATTTCTTCTTTATCATTCTTCTGATCTGGTCTACAAGTCCCATTCCCATTCCCATTTCTCCTTTATCATTCTTCTGATCTGGTCTACAAGTCCCATTCCCATTCCCATTCCCATTTTTCCTTTATCCTTCTTCTGATCTGGTCTACAAGTCCCATTCCCATTCCCATTTCTCCTTTATCATTCTTCTGATCTGGTCTCCAAGTCCCATTCCCATTCCCATTTTTCCTTTATCCTTCTTCTGATCTGGTCTACAAGTCCCATTCCCATTCCCATTCCCATTTTTCCTTTATCCTTCTTCTGATCTGGTCTACAAGTCCCATTCCCATTCCTCCTTTATCATTCTTCTGATCTGATCTACAAGTCCCATTCCTATTCCCATTTCTCCTTTATCATTCTTCTGATCTGGTCTACAAGTCCCATTCCCATTTCTCCTTTATCATTCTTCTGATCTGGTCTACAAGTCCCATTCCCATTCCCATTTCTCCTTTATCATTCTTCTGATCTGATCTACAAGTCCCATTCTCATTCCCATTTCTCCTTTATCATTCTTCTGATCTGGTCTACAAGTCCCATTCCCATTTCTCCTTTATCATTCTTCTGATCTGGTCTACAAGTCCCATTCCCATTCCCATTTCTCCTTTATCATTCTTCTGATCTGGTCTACAAGTCCCATTCCCATTCCCATTTCTCCTTTATCATTCTTCTGATCTGGTCTACAAGTCCCATTCCCATTTTTCCTTTATCATTCCTCTGATCTGGTCTACAAGTCCCATTCCCATTCCCATTTCTTCTTTATCATTCTTCTGATCTGGTCTACAAGTCCCATTCCCATTCCCATTTCTTCTTTATCATTCTTCTGATCTGGTCTACAAGTCCCATTCCCATTCCCATTCCCATTTTTCCTTTATCCTTCTTCTGATCTGGTCTACAAGTCCCATTCCCATTCCCATTTCTCCTTTATCATTCTTCTGATCTGATCTACAAGTCCCATTCCTATTCCCATTTCTCCTTTATCATTCTTCTGATCTGGTCTACAAGTCCCATTCCCATTTCTCCTTTATCATTCTTCTGATCTGGTCTACAAGTCCCATTCCCATTCCCATTTCTCCTTTATCATTCTTCTGATCTGATCTACAAGTCCCATTCTCATTCCCATTTCTCCTTTATCATTCTTCTGATCTGGTCTACAAGTCCCATTCCCATTTCTCCTTTATCATTCTTCTGATCTGGTCTACAAGTCCCATTCCCATTCCCATTTCTCCTTTATCATTCTTCTGATCTGGTCTACAAGTCCCATTCCCATTCCCATTTCTCCTTTATCCTTCTTCTGATCTGGTCTACAAGTCCCATTCCCATTTCTCCTTTATCATTCTTCTGATCTGGTCTACAAGTCCCATTCCCATTTCTCCTTTATCATTCTTCTGATCTGGTCTACAAGTCCCATTCCCATTCCCATTTCTCCTTTATCCTTCTTCTGATCTGGTCTACAAGTCCCATTCCCATTTCTCCTTTATCCTTCTTCTGATCTGGTCTACAAGTCCCATTCCCATTTCTCCTTTATCATTCTTCTGATCTGGTCTACAAGTCCCATTCCCATTCCCATTTCTCCTTTATCATTCTTCTGATCTGGTCTACAAGTCCCATTCTCATTCCCATTTCTCCTTTATCATTCTTCTGATCTGGTCTACAAGTCCCATTCCCATTTCTCCTTTATCATTCTTCTGATCTGGTCTACAAGTCCCATTCCCATTTCTCCTTTATCATTCCTCTGATCTGGTCTACAAGTCCCATTCCCATTCCCATTTCTTCTTTATCATTCTTCTGATCTGGTCTACAAGTCCCATTCCCATTCCCATTTCTTCTTTATCATTCTTCTGATCTGGTCTACAAGTCCCATTCCCATTCCCATTCCCATTTTTCCTTTATCCTTCTTCTGATCTGGTCTACAAGTCCCATTCCCATTCCCATTTCTCCTTTATCATTCTTCTGATATGATCTACAAGTCCCATTCCTATTCCCATTTCTCCTTTATCATTCTTCTGATCTGGTCTACAAGTCCCATTCCCATTTCTCCTTTATCATTCTTCTGATCTGGTCTACAAGTCCCATTCCCATTCCCATTTCTCCTTTATCATTCTTCTGATCTGATCTACAAGTCCCATTCTCATTCCCATTTCTCCTTTATCATTCTTCTGATCTGGTCTACAAGTCCCATTCCCATTCCCATTTCTCCTTTATCATTCTTCTGATCTGATCTACAAGTCCCATTCTCATTCCCATTTCTCCTTTATCATTCTTCTGATCTGGTCTACAAGTCCCATTCCCATTCCCATTTTTCCTTTATCATTCTTCTGATCTGATCTACAAGTCCCATTCTCATTCCCATTTCTCCTTCATCATTCTTCTGATCTGATCTACAAGTCCCATTCCTATTCCCATTTCTCCTTTATCATTCTTCTGATCTGGTCTACAAGTCCCATTCCCATTCCCATTTTTCCTTTATCATTCTTCTGATCTGATCTACAAGTCCCATTCTCATTCCCATTTCTCCTTCATCATTCTTCTGATCTGATCTACAAGTCCCATTCCTATTCCCATTTCTCCTTTATCATTCTTCTGATCTGGCCTAGAAGTCCCATTCCCATTACCATTTCTTCTTTATCATTCTGATCTGGTATACAAGTACCATTTCCATTCCCATTTCTTCTATATCATTCCTCTGATCTGGTCTACAAGTCCCATTCCCATTCCCATTTCTCCTTTATCATTCTTCTGATCTGGCCTACAAGTCCCATTCCCATTCCCATTTTTCCTTTATCATTCTTCTGATCTGGTTAACAAGTCCCATTCCCATTCCCATTTCTCCTTTATCATTCTTCTGATCTGTTCTACAAGTCGCATTCCCATTCCCATTTCTCCTTTATCATTCTTCTGATCTGGTCTACAAGTCCCATTCCCATTCCCATGTATCATTCTTCTGATCTGGTTAACAAGTCCCTATCCCATTCCCATTTCTCCTTTATCATTCTTCTGATCTGGTCTACAAGTCCCATTCCCATTTCTCCTTTATCATTCTTCTGATCTGTTCTACAAGTCGCATTCCCATTCCCATTTCTCCTTTATCATTCTTCTGATCTGGTCTACAAGTCCCATTCCTATTCCCATGTATCATTCTTCTGATCTGGTTAACAAGTCCCTTTCCCATTCCCATTTCTCCTTTATCATTCTTCTGATCTGTTCTACAAGTCTCATTCCCATTCCCATTTCTCCTTTATCATTCTTCTGATCTGGTCTACAAGTCCCATTCCTATTCCCATGTATCATTCTTCTGATCTGGTTAACAAGTCCCTTTCCCATTCCCATTTCTCCTTTATCATTCTTCTGATCTGGCCTAGAAGTCCCATCCCCATTCCCATTTCTCCTTTATCATTCTTTTGATCTGCCCTAGAAGTCCCATTCCCATTTCCATTTCTCCTTTATCATTCTTCTGATCTGGTCTACAAGTCCCATTCCCATTCCCATGTATCATTCTTCTGATCTGGTTAACAAGTCCCTTTCCCATTCCCATTTCTCCTTTATCATTCTTCTGATCTGGCCTAGAAGTCCCATCCCCATTCCCATTTCTCCTTTATCATTCTTTTGATCTGCCCTAGAAGTCCCATTCCCATTTCCATTTCTCCTTTATCATTCTTCTGATCTGGTCTACAAGTCTCATTCCCATTCCAATTCCCATTTCTCTTTATCATTCTTGTCACCTTATCTAGATGAGCCCATACAGCTTGTATTCTCACCATCCTCACCGTGTAAAGCAAATGACTGATGGAATTAGATATCATTTAATTAGTTGTTAGCTATGGAGTATATTCGTCCCAATTAGAGGAGTGAATTTGACTTTAATGTGTGATCACTTCCAGGGCATTGGATGCGGACTGTATTTACGCTCACTAACGAGAGAATTATGAATATGGGAGCATTTTATAAATTATGAATGTGTGGAAATAATATTTTCGGCACAGCTTGGGTCATTTGAAAATAATTGGCTTTATAAATACTACATATAAATTATATTTCAGATGTTTAATCCCGCATGGAAAGGTGATTATAGTTCCGTGATCGTTAAGAGTGATTAATAGTAGTTGTTTCCTCCTTTTATTTAATGGAAAAACTGCTTAATTGGTATGAATTTTATCACCAACTTTACAACATTGTTAGTGCCATAGCCTCTGTACGATGATCTTCTATGTCTTGGGTTAGAGATCTCTTGCTTGAGGGTATACTTGGGCACACTATTCATCTCGTTTCTCTTCCTCTTGTTATTTTGAAATTTTTATCCTCTTGTTATTTTCAAGTTTTCATAGTTTACAAATGACATTTTTTTTAATGTTATTGTTCTTAAACTCCAATATCAAACCATTGTTCTGTAGTCTTGGGTATTCTATACACAGATATAGCTCTGTACCATGGCCTTCTACTCTTGAATTAGAGTTCTTTTGTTTGATGGTACACTCGGGTGCGCTGTTCTGTCTTACTTTCCTTCCTCTTGTTTTGTTAAGTTTCTATAGTTTAAATGTGAAAGAACTAATTTAATATTGTTACTGTTCTTAAAATATTTTATTTACATTGTTTATTACTTTCCTTATAGTTTATTATCTGATTTCCTTTCCCCACTGGCTATTTTCTCTCTTGGAGCCCTTGGGCTTACAGCATCCTGCTTTTCGAACTAGGGTTGTAGCTTAGCAAGTAACAATAATAATGATATTATAAAGCTGGCTTGTTATTGAGATTACCGTAAGTAAATGCCATTTTATGACAAAAACATAACAATGCATAATCCCTCCTAAATTATTCACAGCGTGTCTAGTAGTAATTTGTAAGAACCAGTAGTCATGAATTTGATATTTCTTTCCTGAAATTTATCGTTAATGGGGAATTAATTGTCTTTACGGTTCCGAATGTTTGATTATTCATTTATAATACCGTGCAGAATTAAAGATTTTCTTTCTTAATAGGAGTTTAAGATATTGATACTTCCTATGGATTGTGGTGGGACAAGCATACACTTAATAGCATTTTTTTTTGTTTAATTTTCAAATCTTTATAACCTTCTTCCTCTTCCCCTAACCTCCCCTTATTCAACCTCTATTCTGTTCTATCCTATACTGGTATATCACATCTTCCTAAAAGTCCTATCCTATACTGGTCTATCACATCTTCCTAAAAGTCCTATCCTATACTGGTCTATCACATCTTCCTATCCTGTCCTATCCTATACTTGTCTATCACATCTTCCTATCTTGTCCCATCCTATATGGTCTATCACATCTTCCTATCTTGTCCTATCCTATACTGGTCTATCATATTTTCCTATCCTGTCCTATCCTATACTGGTCTATCACATCTTCCTATCTTGTCCCATCCTATATTGTCTATCACATCTTCCTAACGTGTTTTATCCTATACTGGTCTATCATATTTTCCTATCCTGTCCTATCCTATATTGGTCTATCACATCTTCCTATCTTGTCCCATCCTATATTGTCTATTACATCTTCCTAGCGTGTTTTATCCTATACTGGTCTATCATATCTTCCTACCCTGTCCTATCCTATATTGGTCTATCACATCTTCCTATCCTGTCCTATCCTATACTGGTCTGTTATATTTTCCTATCTTGTCCTATCCTATATTTGTCTATCATATTTTCCTATCTTGTCCTATCTTATACTGGTCTATCATATTTTCCTATCCAGTCCTATCCTATACTGGTCTATCACATCTTCCTAAACGTCCTGTCCTATACAGGTCTATCATATCTTCCTATCCAGTCCTATCCTATACTGGTCTATCACATCTTCCTATCCTGCCCTAACCTATCCTATACTAATCTATCATATCTTATCCTTGCTTGCTGTTTCACTGTGCCTGTTCGTCGGTATATCTCGCTCCCAATCTTAGACATACATTTCCTCTTCTTTTCTTTATAAGGTACGTCCGTATGAGGTAAATGCTCTATGAGGAATGAGGAAAAGGAATAATGTTTTTTTTTTTTTATAGGAAACTGTCAGAATTATGAAGCCATAGAACTTCATATTGTATCAGAAAAGATGTATGATGGGATTTTCATTTTAAGAGTTACAGAAGGAGAGAGAGAGTGAATTAGTTATGCTCGAGAGGAAACTTGTATTGATATATGTAGGCAGGAGAGTGACTTGCCTATAGTCTATTTCTTTTAGCGATGCAGACTTGCACCGACTCGCATCGGTGCCCTTTTAGCTTGGAAAAGTTTCCTGATCGCTGATTGGTTGGACGAGATCATTCTAACCAATCAGCGATCAGGAAACTTTTCCGAGCTAAAAGGACACCGCTGCGAGTCGGTGCAAATCTGCATCGTTAAAAGAAATGGACTGTAGTTGAAAAGCTACTATAGCGGAAAAGAGGGTTTGAACTAGAGGGGCACTCAGCAGAGCGCAGACCTCCGTCGCGGCCAGCTTATTTTTCAACCTTTTGCTCGACCTTGACCTTTAACAGTAACATGTATAATTGGCTTAATTGGTGGGGATATTCATGCACTCAAATATGAACCAAGTTTATAGTCTGTGACAACGATGTCCAAACTTACAGCTGATTACCTGAATTGGATATTTTGCTTGGCCGTGATTTTGACCTTGACGTTCCAAAATTTAACCATTTCCAGCTTTTTACATAAGTTAATCCCTGCAAGTTTCATTACTCTACGATTAAAATTGTGGCCAGGAATCTGTTTATAAACAAACAAAAGCACACAAGCAGGGTGTAAAACATAACCTCCTTCGAAATTCGTTGGCGGAGGTAATTATGGTTGTTTCCGTCCGTAGTTGTTACCATCTTAGTTTGCGGAGCGTAGGTGCAGATGCACTAAGGCAGCAGTTGGAACGCAAGAGGCGTACAGTTTATTTCTTTCGCTTTATTTCTCTTAAGTGTGAGTTTATTTAAGATGTCAATAGAAAACGGAGATGCTTTGAGAAAATGCCCATTTTTATTGTTATTGTTGAATGTTTTTAAACGCCGTAGCGCTAAATCTGTTTGTTTGTGTTTATTATTTAGTTTTTAATCGCAACTTTATACAGCCCAAAGCATATAGGATATGCATTATTTGATGGCATTGTGCCAATGCACTCCATAAGTTTGTCCCTGGAGTATCTTGCGTCAAGTCATGGTTTAAATAGATATTTTCAACAGCCTTGCACAAGCCCAAATAGTTTTGTATTGTGGAAGGCTATCTTTAGCGTAGAAGCCTTGACATATTGGAAATTCTTTATAGATACATTAAGCGATATCGAATAGCTTTATACTGCGCAGTAGCCGTAAAGAATTGCTTTGCCTATTTCTTCCTCTTTTAACTCGCCTAATAATCTTTTGTGTAATATTTAAAGGTAGTTAATTTTTTTATTGCACAATATATTCCAAGAGAATAAATCATATGAAAGTTAAGAGTATTCTACCTTCATGTTATGGAATTCGTTTTAAGTTAAAGTTAAGCCTTGATAAAAGATAAGAGTTTAATTTCATATTAAAGAGAGAGAGAGAGAGAGAGAGAGAGAGAGAGAGAGAGAGAGAGAGATTGTTCTTTCTGATGTATATTTGAAATATGAACATTTAAATACGCATATTATGGAGAGAGAAAAAGAGATCCTTCAATATATATATATATATATATATATATATGAATTAAGAACATTTAGATTTGCCTATTGTGAGAGAGAGAGAGAGAGAGAGAGAGAGAGAGAGAGAGAGATTGTTCAATCTGATGTATATTTGAAATATGAACATTTAAAAACGCATTTTATGAGAGAGAGAGAGAGAGAGAGAGAGAGAGAGAGAGAGAGCGCTCCAGCCTTCCGTTGTAAAGTATATCATCATATTAACAAACTTGAGGGAGTTGAGGAGTCCAACTTGTACAACCAGAGTAAGAGATCCAGTATGAGATCATTCATCGACTTTCTTCAGATCGAATTTGGTATTTTTCACTGAACTTTGCTTCGCTCGCGTCTACTGCAATGTTCATTAGCTGAGCAAAGAAGTCCGATAATGCAATATCAGGTATTGATTTACAGCGTTAACGCTACATGCTTCCACGTTAGTCGCGGGGTGGGGGGTGTATTTTCAATAATTTGCATATATATATATATATATATATATATATATATATATATATATATATATATATATATATATATATATATAGAGAGAGAGAGAGAGAGAGAGAGAGAGAGAGAGAGAGAGATTTAGATATGTATATATATATAGATATATATATATATATATATATACACATAGATAGATATGGATATGTATATATATATATATATATATATATATATTTGTATATATATTGTAGATACTACCGCTACAGTTATTGTGTCCTTTGATTGTCCAAACAGCACTACATTGGATTAATTTCTGGTTAGGGCTAATTTCTCCTTTTATGTACACACACACACACACACACACACACACACACACACACACACACACACCAATATACAGCTAGACGACTTTGGCACATAAGCTCTCCAGTGCCATTTTAAGGGTCTGGCAGTGCGTTGATTTTCTGGCTTTCAGTTTCATCTTTATTGCTTGCATAATTAAAAGCAACGGAAATCCTGATGGAAGTGAAATTTGACGATTAAAGAAGGGCGAGTTTTCCTCTTCAGAAGAGACGAACGGATCATCATCACGTTGCTTCTTTGAATGGAGGCTATGCTTGACTGTCTAAAAGCCCCCGTCCGGGCATAAGACCCGGGCAATCTGAATGCACGCAACAAAAGCAAACTTGTCATAGCCTTTGTCTCTGTAATGAAGTCCTCTGAAGTGAGGTATACATTAAAGAGAGGGAAGTAGACACATTCCTTAAAGCACAATAGAGGCTTGGTGCTTTTATACAATCCTGGATCAAAGTGTTGAATGTGCTAGCAACTTCCTTTCCTCGTAAAAGATCGAAACCTTTTGGAACTTTCAAATTATTTCAGCTGTTTAGTGTAAGTGACGTTCAGTAATAACGGAACCCTTGAGTGAAACCATCTAATAAGATCGACTTAAAGGGAGAAGGAAAAAGATGATTTTATTGAAATAGTTTACAGGAGTTAATATTAATAGATGAGATGAAATGTATCCACATGGTTTTGGGGTTACGTGCCACATTATTATTATTATTATTATTATTATTATTATTATTATTATTATTATTATTACTATCCAAGCTACAACCCTACTTGGAAAAGCAAGATGCTATAAGCCCAGGGGCTCCAACAGGGAAAAATAGCCTAGTGAGGAAAGGAAATAAGGAAATAAATAAATGAAGAGAACAAATTAACAATAAATCATTCTAAAATAAGTAACAACGTCAAAACAGACATGTCATATATAAACTATTAACAACATCAAAAACAAATATGTCATAAATAAACTATAAAAAGACTCATGTCCGCCTGGTCAACAAAAAAGCATTTGCTCCAACTTTGAACTTTTGAAGTTCTACTGATTCAACCACCTGATTAGGAAGATCATTCCACAACTTGGTCACAGCTGGAATAAAACTTCTAGAGTACATGACGAGTACAAGTTATTTCAATTTTGTTCGTGAACTTTCTGACATCGTAAAAAAGGTTTGGGGACGGCAGTGTCCTACTCGGACCTATGGAACGATCACGTTGCATAGAATTAAGAGGGAAACGTGAATTTTGGAAATAGGAATTTTAATCAGGTTTGGAGAAGTAGCTTCTACTGAAATTATGAGAGATGTAAAGCTCGGCATTTCAGGTAAGGGGTCATAGGTTATAAAATTAAAATTATTATTATTATTATTATTATTATTATTATTATTATTATTATTATTATTATTGTTATTATTATTATTATTACAAGCTAGAATATAACTCTAGTTCGAAAAGCCAGAAGCTATAAGCCCAAGGGCTCCAAGAGAGAAAAATAACCCAATGCGGAAAGGAAACAACGAAATAATCATCCTACAGGAGAAGTAATAAACAATCTGAATAAAATATCCTGCTAAAAGTAACATTATAATAATCTTTAAAAGAGAGAAAGAGAGAGAGAGAGAGAGAGAGAGAGAGAGAGAGAGAGAGAGAGAGAGAGAGAACAGCGTGTCCGATAGCACCCTCAAGCAAGAGAACTCTAATCCAAGACAGTGGAAGGCCCATGGTACAGAGCCTAAGGTACTACCCCAGACTAAAGAACAATGGCTTGATTTCGGAGAGTGGACATATTGGGTGAGTGCGTGACTCAAGGGCTACTCGATTGACCTAACACTAATGCCGTTTTTCATCAATGGATAAAAATATGATGAAATAAGGCGATTGATAGTTTTTCCTAATAGATTTCCATATATTAATGAATGTGTACATTTAATTAAATGAAATTAGAAAGAATTAACTATCGTCTAGCGTTTTCACATGGCACGATGTTCATGCCAGGGACTGGGTCGGGAGGATTTAGGATAACGTTTTTTTGCCGTAATTTTGCAACGAGGTTTTGCGACCGATAACCTTGAAGTTTGTACAGGAAAATGGAGAGTATTGGTGAAATGAGTTTGGCGTGAATAGAGGATGGAATTATTCATGATGAAAAATGAAGCTAATTTTCTATTTTATTACGTTTCCTTTTTTCCATTTTGATGCAAATTGACATTAAAATCAAGGCCTACTGTTTTATCAGACGTGTATATACAGTACAAAAATTGTATATATATATATATATATATATATATATATTTATATATATTTATTATATATATATATATATATATATATATATATATTTCTACCTCATACTTGGGATCGAACGCTAGCCCCTTCTAATGAAAGGCCAGGTCGAAACCAACCATGCCACGAGATATCCTCGGACAGCTAGATTAGCGTCAGGTTCGGATTTCCTTTTATGGGCTCTCGTGGCATGGTTGGTTTCGACCTGGCCTTTCATTAGAAGGGGCTAGCGTTCGATCCCAAGTATGAGGTAGAAATTTATTTCTATTTGAACACGATGTTGTGTTGATATTTATCCATATTGACTCATTAGGGGTAATTTGAATGAATTACTACCAATTGTGTCACGTGGTGGCCCGGGGAAATCTGGTAAAACTCGCTGGTAAGAGACTGATGTCTCGCCAGGTAAATCCTCGGACAGCTAGATTAGCGTCAGGTTCGGATTTCCTTTTATGGGCTCTCGTGGCATGGTTGGTTTCGACCTGGCCTTTCATTAGAAGGGGCTAGCGTTCGATCCCAAGTATGAGGTAGAAATTTATTTCTATTTGAACACGATGTTGTGTTGATATTTATCCATATATATATATATAATGTGTGTATATATATATATATATATATATATATATTATATATATATACATATACATATATGTGTGTTATAATGTGTATATGTGTAATGATTAGAATAGTTAATATTACATGTTTAAAACAAATGACGTAATATGTCATGTTGGTTGGAGGAGCTAACCCTGGGATTTGCTGTAGTCATTCAAATCGTAAACAGGACATACAATGCAAATCTCAGCAATTTGACATTCTTCTTAAACGTCAACACATTG
>NC_090745.1:109599391-109604391 GCF_036898095.1 Palaemon carinicauda | reverse complement strand
TCCATTGCAGGAAATATAAATAGAATAATTAAGTTCACCTATTTCAAGGTTCAGTAAAAAACTATTCGATTAGTAGAAATTTGCGTCAAAATGGTGAGGCAGTTATTGAGGTGTTCCATCAAGAATTATGTTCTAAATCACAGAGACTTTGAATTTACGTTCAATCTAGCTTGGTTACCCATCCATATACCAGCCAGACTCAATGTTACTGAGATTTCCTAATCGGAGTTTCATTGTAACTGTATTGTTCATACAGTAGACGTAAATTTATGATGCAAGTTCCCATATTCTTCTCCCTTATTTTTCTCTCTGATTTTATCCAAAGCATGAACAGTAAACTTTCTCTCATCAGGGTTTCATTGTAAGTATGACTGTATTGCCGCATGCACCAGACTTTAAAGTTATGTTGCAAGTTCAAATATTTTTCCCTCTTATTTTTCTCTTATTTTATCCAAAGCATGAGCAGTAAACTTTCTCTTATCGGGGTTTCATTGTAAGTATGACTGTATTTCCGCATGCACCAGACTAAAGTTATGTTGCAAGTCCTCATATTTTTCTCTCTTATTTTTCTCTCCTATTTTCTCTCATATTTTATCCAAAATATGAGCAGTAAACTTGCACTCATCGTAGTTTCATTGTAACTATGACTGCATTGCCGCATGCACCAGACTTTAAAGTTATGTTGCAAGTTCAAATATTTTTCCCTCTTATTTTTCTCTTATTTTATCCAAAGCATGAGCAGTAAACTTTCTCTTATCGGGGTTTCATTGTAATTATGACTGTATTGCCGCATGCACCAGACTTTAAAGTTATGTCGCAAGTTCCCATATTTTTCTCTCTCATTTTTCTCTCATACTTTATCCAAAGCATGAACACTAAACTTGCTCTCATCGGGGTTTCATTGTAGCTATGACTGTATTGCCGCATGCAACAGACTTTAAAGTTATGTTGCAAGTTCCCATATTATTCTCTTATTTTTTTCTT
Organism: Palaemon carinicauda; assembly: GCF_036898095.1. NCBI lineage: Eukaryota > Metazoa > Arthropoda > Malacostraca > Decapoda > Palaemonidae > Palaemon > Palaemon carinicauda. The sequence goes on along the minus strand of NC_090745.1, from coordinate 109,603,407 downwards.
ATTTTTCTCTCATATTTTATCCAAAATATGAGCAGTAAATTTGCTCTTATCGTAGTTTCATTGTAACTATGACTGTATTGCCGCATGCACCAGCCTTTTAAGTTATGTTGCAAGTTCCAATATTTTTCCCTCGTATTTTTCTCTCATATTTTTCTCTACTATTTTCTCTCATATTTTATCTAAAGCAAGAGCAGTAAACTTGCTTTCATCGTAGTTTTATTGTAACTATGACTGTATTGCCGCATGCAACAGACTTTAAAGACATGTTGCAAGTTCCTGTTTTTCTCTCTTATTTTTCCTTCTTATTTTTCTCTCATTTTATCCAAAACATGAGCTGAAAACTTGTTCTCAATTCTCCTGTATAAAATTTCAGGAGTGCAAAGTTTTTAAATATGCAAAACGCTCTGAAATTCGACGCAGCCTCCAATGCGGAATCTATTTCTGCAACAGGATTCTCTTGCTTAACCTGTCTGGGGATGGAGATAGATTTCGCAATCCGGGTCGTGCTCTGTTTACCTCCTGTATTGATGATTTATGTCTTAGTCCGATTCCTCTCTTTCTGAAGCGACATGTTCCTGTGTTGCATGTAGAAACTGTGTTGCATGTTCTTGTGTTGCATTTATAAACTGTTTCATGTTCCTGTGTTGCATTTAGAAACTGTGTTGTATTTTCTTGTGTTGCATTTAGAAACTGTGTTGCATGTTCTTGTGTTGCATTTAGAAACTGTGTTTCATGTTCCTGTGTTGCATTTATAAACTGTGTTTCATGTTCCTGTGTTGCATTTATAAACTGTGTTGCCTGTTCTTGTGTTACATTTAGAAACTGTGTTGCATGTTCTTGTGTTGCATGTAGAAACTTGCATTTAGAAACTGTTGCTTGCTCCTGTGTTGCATGTAGAAACTGTGTTGCATGTTCTTGTGTTGCATTTAGAAAATCTGTTACATGTTCTTGTGTTGCATTTAGAAACTGTGTTGCCTGTTCTTGTGTTGCATTTAGAAACTGTTTTGAATGTTCCTGTGTTGCATTTAGAAGCTGTGTTGCATGTAGAAACTGTTGCATTTAGAAACTCTGTTGCTTGCTCCTGTGTTGCATGTAGAAACTGTGTTGCATGTAGAAACTGTGTTGCATGTAGAAACTGTTGCATGTTCCTGTGTTGTATATAGAAACTGTGTTATTTTTATAGAGATAATTTCCAATATATTTTAGTTATTGTAGAGCTACAGAAGAAATTGAAGCCAAAATATTGTAAATAGAAATAGTTTATTAATCATATACATCCGAATTTGGAATCATTCCCATCTAGCGTCACCTGATAGAACGTCGACATTTCTTGAAGAAAAAAACGACAACCAGAATTTTTCCAGAATTTCCAGAAAGATATCCTGAGAGTGTTTGCTCATTAGGGTCCAAAGGTCTTTTGGCAAATATACTCCGTAGTAAAGGGTCGCATTTAACGACATCTCATCAGAAATATCCTGGAGTACCTTATCGAAAGGTGACTCATTAACCTTGGTTTATTCCTTTTCGAAATGTGAAGGATTGATAAGAACGAATCCTCATGTTGATGCCGAGTCAATATTGGTGAATGATATTCTATTTTATTATTTATTTATTTATTTATTTATTTATTTATTACTTGAGTGGAAGTTCAACCCTTCAGGATTTGCTCTTGAATATTCTGGGTGTCCATGGATTTTATGTTATAGGTTTTTGTTTTATTTTCTCATTTTAATTTTCATGAATTTCATATTACATTTTTTTTTTATTAATTAGAGTTTCTAAGGATCTTTGTTTTATTTTCTCATTTTAATTTTCGCTTTCTCTCTTGAATATTCTGGGCATTCATGGATTTTATATTACGATTTTTTTTTTATAGTTTCAAAGGATTTTTTTATTTTCTCACTTTAATTTTCAATTTCTGTATTGAGTATTATGAGCGTTCATGGATTTTCAATTACAATTTTTTATCAATTTTATTTTCTAATGATTTTTTCTTTTATTTTAGCATTAATTTTCGATCTTTCTCTTGAATATTATGAGCGTTCAAGGATTTTATATTACAATTTTTTTTTATTAATTGTAGTTTCTAACGATTTTTTTGTTTTCTTTTCTCACATTGATTTTCAATCTTTAATTAACAGAAAATCTTATCTGGTGCCTTCATGATGAAGAATAGCGTTCAGGAATTTCATGAAGATAATTTCATAGTTTGAGTGTTTTTTTATGTGTGTATATATATATATATATATATATATATCTGCATGCAAGTTTCTTCATGAAATATTGTCGATTTATGGGCAAACATCATCTACATATAAATACCATCTTATATGATGCCTTCATAACACCGAATAGCATTCAAGAATTTAATGAAGATAATTTCATAATTTAAGAGTGGTTTTTATATTTGCATGCAATTTTCTTCATGAAATATTGTCGATTTATGGTCAGACATCATCTACATATAAATACCATCTTATCTAATGCCTTCATAATGCCGAATAGCTTTCAAGAATTTCATGAAGACAATTTCCTAATTGAAGAGTTTTTTTATATTTGCATGCAATTTTCTTCATGAAATATTGTCGATTTATGGGCAAACATCATCTACATATAAATACCATCTTATATGATGCCTTCATAACACCGAATAGCATTCAAGAATTTAATGAAGATAATTTCATAATTTAAGAGTGGTTTTAATATTTGCATGCAATTTTCTTCATGAAATATTGTCGATTTATGGTCAGAAATCATCTACATATAAATACCATCTTATCTAATGCCTTCATAATGCCGAATAGCTTTCAAGAATTTCATGAAGACAATTTCCTTATTGAAGAGTTTTTTTATATTTGCATGCAATTTTCTTCATGAAATATTGTCGATTAAGGTCAGACATCATCTACATATAAATACCATCTTATCTGATGCTTTCATAATGCCGAATAGTATTCAAGAATTTCATGAAGATAATTTCCTAGTTTAAGAGTGTATATATATATATATATATATATATATATATATACATAATTTATAGTCAAACAGCATCTACCATGAAATATTGTGGATTTATGGTCAAACATCATCTACCATGAAATATTGTCGAATTATTGTCAGATATCATCCTACATATAAATACCATCCCTAACGCTTAGTAATCAGTATGCATAGAGAAACAGTTACGTTAATTTCAGCCGTATCAAGAGTGATAACTAACGCCAAATTGCCATTTTGATGAGACCCTTAATTCTCTAGAAGCACTCTATTACTCGATTGTTAAAAGCCCCTCACACGAAATTGCGAGAAGGTAATATGAAATAATTAACCTTTATTTGTGTTTAAGTGTGATATGAAAGTATATTATTGTTATTATTATTATTATTATTATTATTATTATTATTATTATTATTATTATTATTATTATTAATTGCTATGCCTCAACTCTAGTTGGAAAAGCAGAATGCTATAAGCTCAGGGGCTCTAACAGTGAAAATAGCCCAGTACGGAAAGGAAGCTAGGAAAAATGTTTTAAGAACAGTAACATTAAAACAAATATCTACTATTAAGAACGAATAAATATCGGATGAATTTAGAGTTTCGTCCATGACTTAAGATTATCACATTAAAAGGTTTGTTTTGCTGCTTTGTGAAATGGAGCTCACAAAAGAGTGAGCTCGCGTAAATTGAATAGAGCTCACAGTGAGGGTTAGAGCACACAGTAAAGAAGTCCCAGTTCACTGGAAAGGGATAGTGCTCACAGAAATGGTGTAGAGCTCGCATTGAAGGGTGAGAACCCAATGAAAGGCAATAGAGCTCTCGGAATATTAATAGAGATCTAAGAGAAATAATATAACTGCCATTAAAGGGACGGAAAAGGAATAGATCTTTCATAAAATTATTAAGGAATAGATCCTTAGAAAAGTAGAGCCCATTGAATAATAATTGAGCTCACAGAAAATGAATAAAGCCCACAGAAAGGTAGAGCCCACTGTAAAGGCATAGAGTTCACAGAA
>NC_090745.1:109589391-109594391 GCF_036898095.1 Palaemon carinicauda | reverse complement strand
CGCTTTTAATCGAGACACTTAATTTCGGTAGACAAGATCTATGACATTCTTTTGGGAAACAGGCTTATACTGATAAGGAACAATTTGTACCACGGTTGATTGTAATCAATTCTTAGGACTTTTATTACATGAATTTGGATTTCTGATATTTTTATATATCTTTGGAACCGCCATATAAGAACAGAAAAATGCTGTTAAAATACTTTTCTATAATCTTACGCATTCAAAGATTATGTATTGATATTCCCTGGTATTTCTTATGTAATATTGGGAGTTAAATGGCAGTACAGAATTATAAATGAAACTATGAGAGATTACTCGAGTGCCATATGTGGATGAGATCATGATGAGGGGTAGATGGAGATGGTTTGGACATGCTCTTCGCACACCCCAAGAGAGATTAGTTCATCAAAATTTCAGCTGGGCTCCACAAGGCACTAGAAGATTTGGATGTCCCAGGCTCACATGGCTGAGGAATATGAAGCGTGAAGTAGATGATGATGAATGTCAAAGTATTGATTTAAAAGCTCAGGATAGAGATGACTGCTGAAATCTAACCGAGGTCCTTTGCGTCAATAATTATCTTTAAATTTTCTATACATAGATATCGCTCTAATCTGATTTCTGTTGTTTTTTAGCATAAATAACGCTCTAATATATTTTTTGAAATTCTGTGAGCATAAATAACGCTCTAATCTGTGTTCTGAAATTTTCTGAGCATAAATAACACTAGTATATTTTTTGAAATTCTCTGAGCATAAATAACGCTCTAATCCGTGTCTGAAATTTTCTGATCATAAATAACCATCTAATATATTTTTTGAAATTCTCTGAGCACAAATAATGCTCTAATCTGTGTTCTGAAATTTTCTGAGCATAAATAACACTCTAATATATTTTTTTAATTTTTTCTGAACATAAATTACGCTCTAATCTGTGTTCTGAAATTTTCTGAACATACATAAGGCTTTAATCTATTTTCTGAAATTTCTGAACATAGAAATCGCTCTAATCTGTTTTCTGAAATGTTCTGAACATACACAACGCTCTAATCTGTTTTCTGAAATTTCTGAACGTAGAAATGGCTCAAATCAGTTTTCTAAATTTCTCTGAACATAAATAACGCTTTAATCTATTTTCTGAAATTTCTGAACATTGAAATCGCTCTAATCTGTTTTCTGAAATGTTCTGAACATACTTAACGCTCTTAATCTATTTTCTGAAATTTCTGAACATAAAAATGGCTCTAATCTGTTTTCTAAATTTATTTGAACATAAATAACGCTCTAATCTATTTTCTGAAATTTTAACATAATAATGCTATTTTCCCTGGTGAGCCCTTGGGCTTATTAGCATCCTGCTTTTCCAACTTCCGTTGTAGTTTAGCAAGTAACAACAACAACAACAACAACAACAATAATAATGATAATAATAATAATGATAATCTGAATCCTGGGAGTTATTAAGGCGTATTAGGAAAGGAGGTGCCAACGACTGCTTTTTCTGTAGGTAATTAAATCTTTCCCTTTATTTTTATAGTTTATATATGAAAGATGTTTTAATGCTGTTACTGTTTTAGTAATATTTTATTTCAATTGTTCATTACTTTTAATATCGTTTATTTATTTCCTTATTTCCTTTCCTCACTGGGCTGTTTTTTCCCTGGTGGATCCCTTTGGCTTTTAGCATCCTGCTTTTCCAACTAGGGTTGTAGCTTAGCTAAAAATAATATTAATAATGATAATGATAATAATAGTGATACGGATAATAATTATAATAATGATAGTAACAACAACAATAAACAACAAAAACCACAATAATAATAATAATAATAATAATAATAATAATAATAATAATAATAATAATAATAACAACCCCCTCCCTATGCCATTCCCCTCCCCTGTGATATGCCTTTCATAAAAGAAAGAAGTTCTTCTGTGGTGTAAGTCCTTTTCCCCACATACTCAACATCTTATAAACTCCAAGTCTCGTCTTCCTGTATTTTTAAAGGGTTTTTTCTTCGTGGGGCCTGAGCGTGGGGGTCGGGGGCGGGGGGGGGGGAAGAGGGGGTGTTTAGAAACCTGTGGGCATTCTTTTTAGTGGGAGTGTTTGGTCGGAGGTCAGCTCTCGCCTGTGGGAAGGTTAGGAGAAAAAAGCTCCTTTGTTTCATGATCTTGAAAGAAGGGAGAGAAGAATTTTGCAAATGAAAGGAGGATGAGAAGGAAGTGGATGATGATGACACTAGGGGAGGGGGGAGGAGGGAAGGGGAAATGAGGTAGGGGAAGTGCCGGAAGACTTAACAATCGAAACTTCGACCGGTCAGTGGCACCATCTGTGGCGTGGAGATGAGTGCCATGCAGAGAAAGAGGGAGAATGTACAGGGTACTCTCTGTTTTGCATGGACAGTTCTATGTGTATAGGTACATACTATCATACATATTGTGTGTATATGTACTTTATTAACTTATATATACATTATGTATATATGTGTGTATGTATGTATATATATATATGTATATATATATATATATATATATATATATATATATGTGTGTGTATGTGTATATATATATATATATATGTATATATATATGTGTGTGTATATATATATATATATATATATATATATATATATATATATTTTATATATATATATATGTATATATATGTATATGTGTGTATATATATATAATATATATATGTATATATATATATATATATATATATATATATATGTATATATATGTATATGTGTGTATATATATATAATATATATATGTATATATATATATATATATATATATATATATATATATATATATATATATAGTAACGCTTAGATTATGGTATTGTTACTCAAATTATTGTCATTAGCACTATGCTTAGCGTAACTCTTTTGTCCGGGTTTGGGTGTGGTATAAGTATGCAGTTCATAAAAAGAATGAAAACATGGTTCTGTTATTACATGAACTCTTGTTTCCCTTTATCCTAATTGTTGCCGTAAAAGTCCACCCCCATCTCCCATCTCTCTAATTGATCATGCAACTTTTTACTTCTTTGCCTTCAGCTTTTCCCATTTGTAAATATGAGGTCGCTGTTTCTTGTCGACATTCTCCATCTTTCTCTGACTTGTACATCTTGTTCTCTTGGACCCCTTTTTCTTAATAATATTCAATAATTTATCTTTCCACTTGAACTTTGGCCTTCCTTTCCTTCTTCTGCCCTCCTCCTTCATTTTCTTAACCATTTTACGTACGTGTTCATCTTCTGTCCTCATGACATGACCAAACCATTTCAGTGTCCTTTCCTGAGCTTTCTTTAAAACCTTTTATAGTTTTGAGTGGCCCTCTGATAAATTTCTACTAAAGATAGGTAATATTCCCCTCCTTTTCAACCGTTGAAATACATCCCACTGTAACATAAATCGTTTACACACTTCTGTATTTTCTGTATTGTATGCTATATAAGATTTATTTTTTTTTTCCGAGCGATCAAACAGGCGCATCCAGTTGCGTCATTAAATCAAATGCCAAGTTAGGGCAAACGTTTATACCTGATGACGTTCATTATGGCTTTAGTTTTAACCTTATTAAAACCCTAATGCGCGTTGTCTTCAACTATGGTGATGTTAAAAACTTAATATCTTGTAAATTCTTGGTTAATATAATAGAAACTATAAACCATTCTTTTTATATATTGGCATCAGCTTGTCATAGCATATGATTACAATCCTGAGAATTAAAGCCGATGATACTGGAAATTGAGAATTGAATTATCTTATAGTTATCTTCCCCAATGGAGCAAACATTTTCAACTATTCCGGACTTCTGTAGAGGCTATAGGAATATGGATATTTTTTTCCCCACAGAAACTCATTAACACAATGATTGCCCTCCGAGCACACTATTCTATCTTCTTTCTCTTTTTTCATAGTTTGTTATATGGAAGATTTATTTTAATGTTGTTACTGTTCTTAAGATATTTTATTTTAATGTTACTCTTCTTAAGATATTTTATTTTAATATTACTCTTCTTAAGATATTTTATTTTAATGTTACTCTTCTTAAGATATTTTATTTTAATTATTCATTACTTCTCTTTTAGTTTATTTATTTCCTTATTTCCTTTCCTCACTGGGATATTTTTCCCTGTTAGAGCCCTCGGGCTTATAGCACCCTGCTTTTCCAACTAGGGTTGTAGCTTAGCTAGTAAAAATAACCTTTTAAAAAAGATAAAATGTCATTTGAAGCACTGATACATGGTGACGCGTCTTAGATGTTTAGCAATGCAAGCGTTGTTTTCATGGTGCAGGAACAATAGATAAACAGATTTGTTTATTTTGGAGTTGGAAACGTCCCTGCTTCGAGATCTTCGGACTGTGGTTCGAGTCCCTCTTAAGCTCTATAGTTTCTTGTAGTGTATGCAACCTCACTATCTTTGTAAACTAAAGATGGGGGTTGGGGGGAACCTATGGGTGTACCTGACAAGTCATCAGCTGCCATTGTCTGGTCCTCCATGGTTGTAGCTTAAGTGGAGAAGGTACTTGGGCGGTGATCCTATATATATATGGTCTGTCTCTAGGGCATTGTCGTGCTAGCTAGGGTGTTGTTTTTCTCCCTTGCCTTTCCCATTCATGAGCAGCCTTTAAAGCATTAAAAAGAATGCATTATTTTATCTGTTGTAGCTTGAGTGGAGAAGGTACTGATCATATTTATATATGGTCAGTCTCTAGGGCATTGTCGTGCTAGCTAGGGTATTGTTACTCGCCAATGCATCTCCCATTCATGAGCTGCCTTTAAATCATTAAAAATAATGCATTATTTTATCTTTTGTACCTTGAGTGGAGAATGTACTTGTGCGCTGATCATATGTATATATGGTCAGTCTCTAGGGCATTGTCGTGCTAACTAGGGTATTATTACTCTCCCTTGCCTTTCCCATTCATGAGCAGCCTCTAAATCATTAAAAATAATGCATTATTTTATCTTTTGTACCTTGAG
>NC_090745.1:109566891-109581891 GCF_036898095.1 Palaemon carinicauda | reverse complement strand
CTCAACCGATTTACCAAGTTGTGCGGATCTTGCGGTAAGAGGTCAGTGGACTTCAGCATGTCAATGGACGTTGGTTTGCCATTTCCCACCGCAAACCAACGCTATTCTCTGCAGGAATTGTTGGAGAATCGCTTCCAGGAGGAGCTCTTAGACGGTTATAAATGTGATTTCTGCCATGAACGGGGTCAAGTGGTGCGAAAAGAGGATCTTTATGTGTTGCCCGATTACTTGGTCCTTCGTCTGAACAGATTTGCCTTTTCAATGGAAACCTTTACCATGCAGAAGATTGACAGTGCTGTCGAGTTTCCAGAAGAAATGCGATTGGGAGACTTTTCTGGAGTAAATGGAAAGCCCAACGAGAAATGTTACGATCTTTTAGGGGTCGTTAATCACTATGGAAATCTGAATTTCGGCCACTACACTTCCGTGGTCAAAGGTGATGATGGAAAATGGAATGAATGCAACGATGACATAGTGAGGTCTATGTCTACTTTAAATTGCAAGTTTGATAACTCTGCATATATGCTTGTGTATAAGCTTAAAAAAGAGTAAGATGTTAAATAGAGACCTACACATTGGAGATGAAATGATACATATTGAAAAGTCACGAGTTGATGAAACTGCAAGATTTTAAGACGTCAGCTTAATTGCCCGGCAGCTAGAGGTTACTTGGCTTATCTGAGCCTGAAAAGGACTATTGGACTAACCTAAAAGGGTCACTGCAGAGAGAAATGGTTTAGCTGCTTCTAGTATGCTATGTTTCATGATGGGGATGTACAGGGTCTCTGTCATGTGAACAAACGGTCAGATATCTAGACTTATTCTTCCGGATACTAACCTTTTGGTTGGTTCTGTTGGAATATTCTAGAACACTGGCTATGCAGAGGGAAAAAGCTGAACTGTTTCTAGTATGCAGTCGTGCTCTTATAGGAAGGTCCAAGACAGGTTGGCTTAACTGCCCGGCATTAATGAGGCTTGGCTTAACTGCCCGGCTTAAATGGTGCTTGTCCTAACTGCCTGGCTTAAACATCCCTTGGCTTAACTGCCCAGCTTTAGGACTGCTTGGCTTAACTGCCTGGCTTAAATACTTGGCTTAACTGCCCGGCTTAAATGAGGCTTGGCTTAACTGCCCGGCTTAAATGAGGCTTGGCTTAACTGCCCGGCTTAAGGATTGCTTGGCTTAACTGCCCGGCTTAAGGATTGCTTGGCTTAACTGCCTGGCATAAATGGTGCTTGGCTTTACTGCCTGGCTTAAATGAGGCTTGGCTTAACTGCCCGGCTTAACGATTGCTTGGCTTAACTGCCTGGCAAAAATGGTGCTTGGCTTAACTGCCTGGCAAAAATGGTGCTTGGCTTTACTGCCTGGCTTACACGAGGCTTGGCTTAACTGCCCAGCTTAAATGGTGCTTGGCTTAACTGCCCGGTTTAAATACTTGGCTTGACTGCCCAGCTTAAAGATTGCTTGGCTTAACTGCCCGGCTTAACAATTGCTTGGCTTAACTGCCTGGCTTAAGTGGTGCTTGGCTTTACTGCCCAGCTTAAATGAGGCTTGGCTTAATTGCCCAGCTTTAAGACTGCTTGGCTTAACTGCCCGGCTTAAATGGTGCTTGGCTTAACTGCCTGGCTTAAATGGTGCTTGGCTTAACTGCCCGGCTTAACGATTGCTTGGCTTAACTGCCTGGCATAAATGGTGCTTGGCTTTACTGCCTGGCTTACATGAGGCTTGGCTTAACTGCCCAGCTTAAATGGTGCTTGGCTTAACTGCCCGGCTTAAAGATTGCTTGGCTTAACTGCCCGGCTTAACAATTGCTTGGCTTAACTGCCTGGCTTAAATGGTGCTTGGCTTTACTGCCAAGCTTAAATGAGGCTTGGCTTAATTGCCCGGCTTAACAATTGCTTGGCTTAACTGCCCGGCTTAAATGGTGCTTGGCTTAACTACCCGGCTTAAATGGTGCTTGGCTTAACTGCCCGGCTTAAATACTTGGCTTGACTGCCCGGCTTAAAGATGGCTTGGCTTAACTGCCCGGCTTAACAATTGCTTGGCTTAACTGCCTGGCTTTAATGGTGCTTGGCTTTACTGCCCAGCTTAAATGAGGCTTGGCTTAATTGCCCAGCTTGAAGATTGCTTGGCTTAACTGCCCGGCTTAAATGGTGCTTGGCTTAACTGCCCGGCTTAAGGATTGCTTGGCTTAACTGCCTGGCTTAGATACTTGGCTTGACTGCCCGGCTTAACAATTGCTTGGCTTAACTGCATGGCTTAAATGGTGCTTGGCTTAACTGCCCGGCTTAAATGGTGCTTGGCTTAACTGCCCGGCTTAAATGGTGCTTGGCTTAACTGCCCGGCTTAAATACTTGGCTTGACTGCCCGGCTTAAAGATTGCTTGGCTTAATTGCCTGGCTTAAATGGTGCTTGGCTTAACTGCCCGGCTTAAGGATTGCTTGGCTTAACTGCCTGGCATAAATGGTGCTTGGCTTTACTGCCTGGCTTAAATGGTGCTTGGCTTAACTGCCCGGCTTAGATACTTGGCTTGACTGCCCAGCTTGAAGATTGCTTGGCTTAACTGCCCGGCTTAACAATTGCTTGGCTTAACTGCCCGGCTTAAATGGTGCTTGGCTTTACTGCCCGGCTTAAATGAGGCTTGGCTTAATTGCCCAGCTTGAAGATTGCTTGGCTTAACTGCCCGGCTTAAATGGTGCTTGGCTTAACTGCCCGGCATAAATGATGCTTGGCTTAATTGCCCGGCTTAAATGGTGCTTGACTTAACTGCCCGGCTTAAATGGTGCTTGGTTTAACTGCCCGGCTTAAATACTTGGCTTGACTGCCTGGCTTAAAGATTGCTTGGCTTAACTGCCCTACTTAAATGGTGCTTGGCTTAACTGCCCGGCTTAAATGGTGCTTGGCTTAACTCTCCAGCTTAAATGGTGCTTGGCTTAACTGCCCGGCTTAAATGGTGCTTGGCTTAACTGCCCGGCTTAAAGATTGCTTGGCTTAACTGCCCGGCTTAAATGGTGCTTGGCTTAACTGCCCGGCTGAAATGGTGCTTGGCTTAACTGCCCGGCTTAAATGGTGCTTGGCTTAACTGCCCGGCTTAAATACTTGGCATGACTGCCCGGCTTAAAGATTGCTTGGCTTAACTGCCCGGCTCAAATGGTGCTTGGCTTTACTGCCCAGCTTAAATGGTGCTTAGCTTAACTGCCCGGCTTAAATACTTGGCTTGACTGCCCGGCTTAAAGATTGCTTGACTTAACTGCCCGGCTTAAATATTGCTTGGCTTAACTGCCCGGCTTAAATGGTGCTTGGCTTTACTGCCCTGCTTAAATGAGGCTTGGCTTAACTGCCCGGCTTAAATGGTGCTTGGCTTAACTGCCCGGCTTAAATGGTGCTTGGCTTAACTGGCCGGATTAAATGGTGCTTGGCTTAACTGCCCGGCTTAAATACTTGGCTTGACTGCCCGGCTTAAAGATTGCTTGGCTTAACTGCCCGGCTTGAATGGTGCTTGGCTTAATAGCCTGGCTTAAATGGTGCTTGGCTTAACTGCCCGGCTTAAATACTTGGCTTGACTGCCCGGCTTAAAGATTGCTTGGCTTAACTGCCTGGCTTAACAATTGCTTGGCTTAACTACCTGGCTTAAATGGTGCTTGGCTTGACTGCCCAGCTTAAAGATTGCTTGGCTTAACAGCCTGGCTTAAATGGTGCTTGACTTTACTGCCCAGCTTAAATGAGGCTTGGCTTAATTGCCCAGCTTGAAGATTTCTTGGCTTAAATGGTGCTTGGCTTAACTGCCCGGCTTAAATGGTGCTTGGCTTAACTGCCCAGCTTAAATGGTGCTTGGCTTAACTGCCCGGCTAAAATGCTTGGTTTGACTGCCCGGTTTAAAGATTGCTTGGCTTAACTGCCCGGCTTAAAGATTGCTTGGCTTAACTGCCCGGCTTAAGGATTGCTTGGCTTAACTGCCTGGCATAAATGGTGCTTGACTTTACTGCCCTGCTTAAATGAGGCTTGGCTTAACTGCCCAGCTTAAATGGTGCTTGGCTTAACTGCCCGGCTTAAATACTTGGCTTGACTGCCCAGCTTGAAGATTGTTTGGCTTAACTGCCCGGCTTAACTGCCTGGCTTAACAATTGCTTGGCTTAACTGCCTGGCTTAAATGGTGGTTGACTTTATTGCCCAGTTTAAATGAGGCTTGGCTTATTTGCCCAGCTTGAAGATTGCTTGGCTTAACTGCCCGGCTTAAATGGTGCTTGGCTTAACTGCCCAGCTTAAATGGTGCTTGGCTTAACTGCCCGGCTTAAATGGTGGTTGGCTTAACTGCCCGGCTTAAATGGTGCTTGGCTTGACTGCCCGGCTTAAATACTTGGCTTGACTGCCCGGCTTAAATGTTGCTTGGCTTAACTGTCCGGCTTAACAATTGCTTGGCTTAACTGCCCGGCTTAAATGGTGCTTGGCTTTACCGCCCAGCTTAAATGGTGCTTGGCTTAATTGCCCGGCTTAAATATTGCTTGTCATAACTGCCCGGCTTAAAGATTGCTTGGCTTAACTGCCTGGCTTAAATGGTGCTTGGCTTAAATGCCTGGCTTAAAGATTGCTTGGCTTAACTGCCCGACTTAAATTGTGCTTGGCTTAACTGCCCAGCTTAAAGATTGCTTAGCTTAACTGCCCGGCTTAACAATTGCTTGGCTTAACTGCCCGGCTTAAATGAGGCTTGGCTTAACTGCCTAGCTTCAAAAATTACTTGGCTTAACAGCCCGGCTTAAATGATGCTTGGCTTAACTGCCCGGCTTAAATATTGCTTGGCTTAACTCCCTGGCTTAAATGGTGCTTGGCTTTACTGTCCGGTTTAAATGAGGCTTGGCTTGAATAGTGCTTGGCTTAACTGCCCGGCTTAAAGATTGCTTGGCTTAAATGCCCGGCTTGAAGGATGCTTGGCTTAACTGCCCGGCTTAAAGGATGCTTGGCTTAAATGCCTGGCTTGAAGGATGCTTGGCTTAAATGCCCAGCATAAATATGCTTGGCTTAAATGCACTGCTTGAAGGATGCTTGGCTTGAATGCCCGGGTTGAAGGATGCTTGGCTTAACTGCCCGGCTTAGAGGATGCTTGGCTTAAATGCCCGGCTTGAAGGCTGATTGGCTTAACTGCCTGGCCTGAAGGATGCTTGGCTTAACTGCCTGGCTTGAAGGATGCTTGGCTTAACTGCTTGGCTTGAAGGATGCTTGGATTCAATACCCAGCATAAAGTATGCTTGGATTCAATACCCAGCATAAAGTATGCTTGGCTTAACTGCCCGGCTTAGAGGATGCTTGTCTTGAAGGATGCTTGGCTTAAATGCCCAGCATGAATATGCTTGGCTTAACTGCCGGCTTAGAGGATGCTTGGCTTAAATGAGCGGCTTGAAGGATGCTTGGCTTAACTGCCCAGCTTAAAGGATGCTTGGCTTAAATGCCTGGCTTGAAGGATGCTTGGTTTAAATGCCCAGCATAAATATGCTTGGCATAACTGCCCGGCTTAGAGGATTCTTGGCTTAAATGCCGGGTTGAAGGATGCTTGGCTTAACTGCCCGGGTTGAAGGATGCTTGGCTTAACTGCCCGGCTTAAAGTATGCTTGGCTTAAATGCCTGGCTTGAAGGCTGCTTGGCTTAACTGCCCGGCTTAGAGGAAGCTCTGCTTAACTGCCCGGCTTAAAGGATGCTTTGCTTAAATTTCTAACATAAATATGCTTGGCTTAACTGCCCGGCTTAGAGGATGCCTGGCTTAAATGCCTGGCTTGAAGGATGCTTGGCTTAAATGCCCACTATGAATATGCTTGGCTTAACTGCCCTGCTTAAAGGATGCTTGGCTTAAATGCCTGGCTTGAAGGATGCTGGGCTTAACTGCCCGGCTTAAAGGATGCTTGGCTTAAATGCCCGACTTGAAGGATGCTTGACTTAAATGCCCAGCATAAATATGCTTGGTTTAACTGCCCGGCTTAGAGGATGTTTGGCTTAAATGCCCGGGTTGAAGAATGCTTGGCTTAACTGCCCGGCTTAGAGGATGCTTGGCTTAAATGCCCGGCTTGAAAGAGGCTTAGCTGAAATGCCCGGCTTGAAGGATGCTTGGGTCAACTGCCTGGCTTGAAGGATGCTTGGATTCAATACCCAGCATAAAGTATGCTTGGCTTAACTGCCCAGCTCAGATGATGCTTGGCTTAAATGCCCAGGTTGAAGGATGGTTGGCTCATCTGCCGGCTTAAAGTATACTTGGCTTAAATGCCTGGCTTGAAGGATGCTTGGCTTAACTGCCCGGCTTAGAGGAAGCTTGGCTTAACTGCACGGCTTAAAGGATGCTTGGCTTAAATACCCAGCTAGAAGGATGCTTAGCTTCAATGCCCGGCTTGAAGGATGCTTGACTTATTTGCCCAGCTTTAGTGTCCAGCATAAAGTATGCTTGGTTTAACTGCCCAGCTTAAAGGATGTTTGGCTTAAATACCTGGCTTAAAGGATGCTTGGTTTAAACGCTTGGCTTGACGGCCTGGCTGGAAGGATGCTTGGCTTAACTGCCTGCCTTTGAAGGATGTTTGGCTTAAATGCACTGCTTGAAGGATGCTTGGCTTAAATGTCCGACTTGAAGGAAGCTTGGCTTAACTGCCCAGCTTAAAGGAGGCTTGGCTTAAATGCCCGGCTTGAAGTATGCTTGGCTGAAATGCCCGACATAAAGTATGCTTGGCTTAATTGCTTAGATTAAAGGATGCTTGGCTTAAATGCCCGGCTTAGAGGATGCTTGGCCTAAATGCCCGGCTTGCAGGATGCTTGGCATAAATGCCCGGCTTGAAGGATGCTTGGCTTAACTACCTGGCTTGAAGGATGCTTGGATTCAATACCCAACATAAGGTATGCTTGGCTTAACTGCCCGGCTTGGATGATGCTTGGCTTAACTGCCTGTCTTGAAGGATGCTTGGCTTAACTTCCTGGCTTAAAGTATGCTTGGCTTAAATGCCCTGCTTGAAGGATGCTTGGCTTCACTGCCCGGCTTAGAGGAAGCTCTGCTTAACTGCCCGGCTTAAAGGATGCTTGGTTTAAATGCCCAGTATGAATATGCTTAGCTTAAATGCCCAATATAAATATGATTGGCTTAACTGCCCGGCTTAGAGGATGCTTGGCTTAACTGCCCGGGTTGAAGGATGCTTGGCTTAAGTGCCCGGGTTGAAGGATGCTTGGCTTAACTGCCTGGCTTGAAGGAGGTTTGGCTTGAAGGCCCAGCTTGAATGAAGAATGCTTGGCTTAAATGGTCGGCTTGAAGGATGCTTGGCTTAACTGCCCAGCTTAAAGGATGCTTGGCCTAAATATCTGACTTAAAAGATGCTTGGCTTAACCGCCCGGCTTAAAGGATGCTTGCCTTGAATGCCAGGCTTAAAGGATGCTTATCTTGAATGTCTGGCTTGAAGGATGTTTGGCTTAAATGCCCATCTTGAAGTATGCTTGGCTTAAATGCCCAGCTAAAGAGATGCTTGGCTTAAATTCCCGACTTTAAGTACGCTTGGCTCAAATGCCTGGCTTGAAGGATGCTTGGCTTAAATGCCCGGCTTGAAGAATGATTGGCTTAAATGCTTGGCTTAAATGCTTGGCATAAAGTATGCTTGGCTTAACTGCCTGGCTTAGAGGATGCATGGCTTAAATGCCCGGCTTGAAGGATGCTTGGTTTAACTGCCCGGCTTTTAGGATGTTTGGTTTAAATGCCCGTCTTGAAGGATGCTTGGCTTAACTGCCAGGCTTAAAGGATGCTTGTCTTAACAGCCCGGCTTGAAGGATGCTTGGCTCAAATGTCCAGCTTGAAGTATGCTTGGTTTAAATGCCCTGCATAAAGGATGCTTGGCTTGAATGCCCAGCTTGAAGTATGCTTGGCTTAAATGCTGGGCATAAAGTATGCTGGGCTTAACTGCCTGGTTTAAGGGATGCTTGGCTTAATGCCGGGCGTGATGGATGCTTGGCTTAAATGCCTGGCATAAAGTATGTTTGGCGGCTTAACTGCCGAGTTTAGAGGATACTTGGTTTAAATGCTTGGCTTAAAGGATGCTTGGCTTAAAGGATGCTTGGTTTAAATGCCCAGATTAAAGGATGCTTGGCTTAAATGCCCAGCTTTAAGTATGCTTGGCTTAACTGCCAGACTTGAAGGATGCTTGGCTTAACTGGCCGGCTTAAAGATGCTTGGCTTAACTGCCTGTCTTGAAGGATGCTTGGCTTAACTGCCGGGCTTGAAGGATGATTGGCTTAACTGCCTTGCTTGAAGGATGCTTGGCTTAAATGCCCAGCTTGAAGTATGATTGGGTTAAATGCCCGGCATAAAGTATACTTGGGTTAACTGCCCTGCTTGAAGGATGCTTGGCTTAAATGTTTGTCTTGAAGGATGGTTGGCTTGAATGCCTGGCTTGAAAGATGCTTGGGTTAAATGCGCTGCTTGAAGTAAGCTTGTCTTAAATGCCCAGCATAAAGTATGCTTGGCTTAACTGCCCAACTTAGAGAATGCCTAGCTTAAATGCCCGGCTTGAACGATGCTTGGCTTAAATGCTCGGCTTAAAGGATGCTTGGCTTAAATGCCCAGCTTCAAGTATGCTTGGCTTAAATGCCCGGCTTGAAGGATGCTTGGCTTAAATGCCTGGCATAAAAGATGCTTGGCCTAACTGCCCGGCTTAAAGGATGCTTGGCTTGAATGCCAGCTTGAAGGATGCTTGGCTTAACTGCCTGGCTTGAAGGATTTTTGGCTTAACTGCCTGGCTTGAAGGATTCTTGGCTTAACAGCCTGGATTATAGGATGCTCGGCTTCAATGCCTATCTTAAAAGATGCTTGGCTTAACTGCCTGGCTTGAAGTATGATTGGTTTAAATGTCTGGCTTGAAGGATGCTTTCCTTGAATGCTCGGCTTAAAGGATGCTTGGCTTAAATGCCCCGCTGAAAGGATGCTTGGTTTAAAAGCCTGGCTTGAACGATGGTTAGCTTAAATGCCTGGCTTGAAGGATGCTTGTCTTAAATGCCCAGCTTGAAGGATTCTTGCCTTAACTGCCCAGCTTAAAGAATGCTTGGCTTAAATGCCTGCTTGAAGTATGCTTGGCTGAAATGCCTGGCATAAAGTATGCATGGCTTAACTGCCCGGCTTGAAGGATGCTTGGCTTGAATGCCCGGCTTGAAGGATGTTTGGCTTAACTGCCCGGCATGAAGGATGCTTGGCTTAAATGCCTGGCTTGAAGGATGCTTGACTTATTTGCCCAGCTTTAAGTATGCTTGGCTTAAATGTCCAGCATAAAGTATGCTTGGCTTAACTGCCCAGCTTAAAGGATGCTTCGCTTAAATACCTGGCTTAAAGGATACTTGGTTTAACTGCCTGCCTTGAAGGATGTTTGGCTTAAATGCACAGCTTGAAGGATGCTTGGCTTAAATGTCCAGCTTGAAGGATGCTTGGCTCAACTGCCCAGCTTAAAGGAGGCTTGGCTTAAATGCCCACCTTGAAGTATGTTTGGCTTAAATGCCTGGCATAAAGTATGCTTGGCTTAATTGCTTAGCTTGAAGGATGCTTGGCTTAACTGCCCGGCTTGAAGGATGCTTGGCTCAAATGCCCTTCTTGAAGTATGCTTGGCTTAAATGCCCAGCATAAAGTATACTTGGCTTAACTGCCCGGCTTAGAGGATGCTTGGCTTAAATGTCCGGCTTGAAGGATGCTTAGCTTAAATGCCTAGCATATAGTATGCTTGGCTTAACTGCTGAGCTTAGAGGATGCTTGGCTTCAATGCCCTGCTTGAAGGATGCTTGGCTTAAATGCCCGTCTTAAGAATGTTTGTCTTAAGTACCCGGCTTGAATTATGTTTGGCTTAAATGCCCAGCATAAATTATGCTAGGCTTAACTACCTGTCTTAGAAGATGCTTGGCTTAAATGTCCTGCTTAAAAGATGCTTTGCTTAACTGCCTGGTTTAGAGGATGCTCGGCTTAACTGCCCGGCTTGAAGGATGCTCGGCTTAACTGCTTGGCTTGAAGGATGCTTGGCTTAACTGTTTGGCTTGAAGGAGGTTTGGCTTGAAGGCCCAGCTTGAATGAAGAATGCTTGGTTTAAATGCTCGGCTTTAAGGATGCTTGGCTTAACTGCCCAGCTTAAAGGATGCTTGGCTTAAATATCTGACTTAAAAGATGCTTGGCTTAACCGCCCGGCTTAAAGGATGCTTGCCTTGAATGCCAGGCTTAAAGGATGCTTATCTTGAATGTCTGGCTTGAAGGATGTTTGGCTTAAATGCCCAACTTGAAGTATGCTTGGCTTAAATGCCCAGCTAAAGAGATGCTTGGCTTAAATTCCCGACTTTAAGTACGCTTGGCTCAAATGCCTGGCTTGAAGGATGCTTGGCTTAAATGCCCGGCTTGAAGAATGATTGGCTTAAATGCTTGGCATAAAGTATGCTTGGCTTAACTGCCTGGCTTAGAGGATGCATGGCTTAAATGCCCGGCTTGAAGGATGCTTGGTTTAACTGCCCGGCTTTTAGGATGTTTGGTTTAAATGCCCGTCTTGAAGGATGCTTGGCTTAACTGCCAGGCTTAAAGGATGCTTGTCTTAACAGCCCGGCTTGAAGGATGCTTGGCTCTAATGCCCGGCTTGAAGTATGCTTGGCTTAAATGCCCTGCATAAAGGATGCTTGGCTTGAATGCCCAGCTTGAAGTATGCTTGGCTTGAAGGCTGGGCATAAAGTATGCTGGGCTTAACTGCCTGGTTTAAGGGATGCTTGGCTTAATGCTGGGCTTGATGGATGCTTGGCTTAAATGCCTGGCATAAAGTATGTTTGGCGGCTTAACTGCCGAGCTTAGAGGATACTTGGTTTAAACGCTTGGCTTAAAGGATGCTTGGTTTAAATGCCCAGATTAAAGGATGCTTGGCTTAAATGTCCAGCTTTAAGTATGCTTGGCTTAACTGCCAGACTTGAAGGATGCTTGGCTTAACTGGCCGGCTTAAAGATGCTTGGCTTAACTGCCTGTCTTGAAGGATGCTTGGCTTAACTGCCGGGCTTGAAGGATGATTGGCTTAACTGCCTTGCTTGAAGGATGCTTGGCTTAAATGCCTGGCTTAAATGCCCAGCTTGAAGTATGATTGGGTTAAATGCCCTGCATAAAGTATACTTGGGTTAACTGCCCTGCCTGAAGGATGCTTGGCTTAAATGTTTGTCTTGAAGGATGGTTGGCTTGAATGCCCGGCTTGAAAGATGCTTGGGTTAAATGCGCGGCTTTAAGTAAGCTTGTCTTAAATGCCCAGCATAAAGTATGCTTGGCTTAGCTGCCCAACTTAGAGAATGCTTGGCTTAAATGCCCGGCTTGAACGATGCTTGGCTTAAATGCTCGACTTAAAGGATGCTTGGCTTAAATGCCCAGCTTCAAGTATGCTTGGCTTAAATGCCTGGCTTGAAGGATGCTTGGCTTAAATGCCTGGCATAAAAGATGCTTGGCCTAACTGCCCGGCCTAAAGGATGCTTGGCTTGAATGCCAGCTTGAAGGATGCTTGGCTTAACTGCCTGGCTTGAAGGATTCTTGGCTTAACAGCCTGGCTTATAGGATGCTCGGCTTCAATGCCTATCTTAAAAGATGCTTGGCTTAACTGCCTGGCTTGAAGTATGATTGGTTTAAATGCCTGGCTTGAAGGATGCTCTCCTTGAATGCTTGGCTTAAAGGATGCTTGGCTTAAATGCCCTGCTGAAAGGATGCTTGGTTTTTAAAGCCTGGCTTGAACGATGGTTAGCTTAAATGCCCGGCTTGAAGGATGCTTGGCTTAAATGCCCAGCTTGAAGGATTCTTGGCTTAACTGCCCAGCTTAAAGAATGCTTGGCTTAAATGCCTGCTTGAAATATGCTTGGCTTAAATGCCTGGCATAAAGTATGCTTGGCTTAACTGTCCGGCTTGAAGGATGCTTGGCTTGAATGCCCGGCTTGAAGGATGCTTGGCTTAACTGCCCGGCTTGAAGGATGCTTGCCTTAAATGCCTGGTATATAGTATGCTTGGCTTAACTGTCGAGCTTAGAGGATGCTTGGCTTAAATGCCCGGCTTAAAAGATGCTCTGCTTAACTGCCCATCTTGAGGGATGCTTGGCTTAACTGTCCGCCATAAAGGATGCTTGGCTTACCTGTCTGGCTTGAAGGATGCTTGGCTCAACTTATATTCTTAAAATATGCTTATGTTAAATGTCCTACATAAAGATTGCTTGGCTTAACAGCCTTGCTTGAAGGATGATTGGCTTAACTGCCCAGCTTAAAGGATGCTCGGCTTAAATACATGGCGAAAAGGATGCTTGTCTTAACTGCCTAGCTTAAAGGAAAAGGATGCTTGTCTTAACTGCCCTTCTTAAAAGATGCTTTGCTTAAATGCCCTTGATAAAGGATGCATGGCTTAACTGCCCACCTTAAATGATGCTTGGCTTAACTGTCCGGCTTGAAGGTGCTCGGCTTGACCGCCTTTCGTGAAGGTTGCTTGGCTTCACTGCCTGGCTTAATGGATGCTTGGCTTAAATGCCCAGCATAAAGGATGCTTGGCTCAACTGCCCGGCTTAAAGGATGCTTGGTATAACTGCTTGGCTTTAATGCCTAGAATAAAGGATGCTTGGCTTAACTGACCGGCTTGAAGGATGCTTGGCGTAACTGTCCAGCTTGAAGGACGTTTGGCTTAAATGCCCGGCTTAAAGGATGCTTGGCCTAAACGCTCCGGAATAAAGAGTGTTTGGCTTAATTTCTTGGTCTAAAGGATGCTTGGCTTAACTGCCCGGCTTTATGGATGCTGGGCTTAAATGCCAGGGATTATGAATGCTTGGTTTAAATGCCTGTCTTGAAGGATGCTGGGCTTAACTGCTGGGCTTAATGGAAGCTGGGCCTAAATGTTTTACTTGAACGATGCATGGCTTAACTGCATGGCATAAGGGATATTTGGCATAACTGCACGGCATAAGGGATATTTGGCTTAACTGCCCGGCTTAAAGGATGCTTGGCCTAAACGCCCCGGAATAAAGTGTGTTTGGCTTAATTACTTGGTCTAAAGGATGCTTGGCTTAACTGCCCGGCTTTATGGATGCTGGGCTTAAATGCCAGGGATTATGAATGCTTGGTTTAAATGCCTGGCTTGAAGGATGCTGGGCTTAACTGCCGGGCTTAATGGAAGCTGGGCCTAAATGTTTTACTTAAACGATGCATGGCTTAACCGCATGCTATAAGGGATATTTGGCATAACTGCACGGCATAAGGGATATTTGGCTTAACTGCCCGGCTTAAAGGAAGCTTAGCTTAAATAATTGGCATAAAAGCTGCTTGTCTGAACTGCTTGGCTTAAAGGATACTCGACTTAACTGCCCGGTTTGAAAGATGCTTGGCTGTACTGCCGGGCTTAGTGGATCCTTGGATTAAATACCTGGTTTAAAGGACCTAGTTTAAAGGATGCTCTCTTATATACGCAAACATTCCTGCCAGATGCTCTTCTTTCAGGGTTGACTCAAACTTGATCCAAGAGGGTGCGGTAGCAATAGCTAGTCTATTTTTTTTATGGTGGTGCATATTTGCACTGACTCACAGGGGGTGCCCTTTTTAGCTCGGAAAGGTTCCTGATACCTGATTGGTCGGAAGTATTTTTGTCCGAACATCTTTATTGTTCTCAAATAATTGCCAAGTAATGTGAATCAAAACTTATTTACTAACCTATATTTCTTCATCACATATATGTTTTGTCAACAAACAATGTGAAAGAATAAATATATTATAAAGTATCGTCATGGTAAGTCTACATTTAATAACCCAATCCGCCGAAGTTAACGACAGCAGCTTATGTTCGGATGCACGCTTTGTAATTTTGTAATTTTTCACATATTTTAACACATATTGGGATAAATTACACTGAGCATAAGTTTAACATGTTATTATAAACCTTTTTTAATACCAGAATTTACCAAAAACATGTGAATTAATAAAACCTTATATTTGTGAAAACTTATGGGGAGGTAAAAGAACAGCCTGCAGCGGCCTGGTGGGAAAACAATCCCTTCTGACTGTCATAGACGCAGTTTTTTTTTTCCGTAATATAGTTCGGCCTATTCCTTTTAGTTTAAATAGTCTTGCATTGTCTCCCTTCGTAATATTTTACTTAGTATTTTCCCACATTCCTGTTTCTCACCTAATATCTATCTATTTTCCCGGATATCCCTTCTTTCATATAGGCCTATGTGATATCCGCACTACGATTCCTTATTTCTTAGGCTTTGTGGAGAGTGTTGGCCTGAAGGGAAGCGCGTGCTAGTCTCATTAAAATATTGTAGAGGCGGGTATGAAAAAAAAAAAAATACTATGCTTAATTTCATTTGATGTAATGTGAGCTACTGAACAGGTTTACAAAATAGGCTATACTTGCTACACAGCATAAAATTTATGCTGTTATTATTATTTACATACTTACTGACGTAAGGTACAAAACATAAGGAATCGTAGTGCGGATATCACATAGGCCTATATGAAAGAAGGGATATCCGGGAAAATAGATAGATATTAGGTGAGAAACAGGAATGTGGGAAAATACTAAGTAAAATATTACGAAGGGAGACAATGCAAGACTATTTAAACTAAAAGGAATAGGCCGAACTATATTACGGAAAAAAAACTGCGTCTATGACAGTCAGAAGGGACTGTTTTCCCGCCAGGCCGCTGCAAGCTGTTCTTTTACCTCCCCATAAGTTTTCACATATATAGGGTTTTATTAATTCCCATGTTTTTGGTAAATTCTGGCATTAAAAAAGTTTATGTTAACATGTTTACCTTATGCTGAGTGTAATTTATCCCAATTTGTGTTAAAATATGTGAAAAATTACAAAATTACAAAGCGTGCATCCGAACATAAAGCGGGGTTTACACGGCCGAGCAGCTCGTCGAGCCCGGTTGTCGAACCTACTTGTAGAACGGCTCGAAGAGCTTTCAGACAGTACATCGAGCCTCAGTGTGCCTCGTGCTAAAACATCGTCAACATGTCTCTCGACCAG
>NC_090745.1:109556891-109559391 GCF_036898095.1 Palaemon carinicauda | reverse complement strand
CCACTTCTGCTTTCAATCGTCGTTCTCCCTTTTTTTTCTTTTACTTAATAAATCAGCAGTCCTTGGATTTAAGTAAATGTCATAGCCTCTGCACCATGGTCTTCCACTGTCTAAGGTTAGAGTTCTCTTGCTTGAGGGCACACTCGGGCACCTTATTCTATCTTGCTTCTCTTCCTTTTGTTTTGTTAAGATTTTCATAGTTTATATAGGAAACATTTATTTTAATATTTTTACTATTCTTATAATATTTTATTTTTGGTTGTTTCCTTTCCTCACTTACCTATTTTCCCTGTTGGAGCACCTGGGCTTATAGCATCCTGCTTTTGCAACTAGGGTTGTAGCCTTGCAAGTAATAATAATAATAATAATAATAATAATAATAATAATGATAAATGTTATCGTAGTTGATGTTTTTTTTTTTTACATTTTTCAAGGAGTTGATTTGTTTCTTTCACCAGATTTGTGAATGTCATTTAATAGATATAGTTTTTTTTTTTTCATAGCTCCAAATAAATCTGCTTCTGGGGTCCGGCTATTGAATAAATATTTAGCAGTGTAAATATTGGCCTTCATATTTTAGCATAAAAGATGTGTTCTGTAATAATGATTACGGAATAAATTTATTGGAGAAAATACATCGTAACAAACTCATTGGTGTTCGGAGACAAGTGTAATAGTTTTAAGCAGCCTTTTCTACATTCCTGTTTTATCGCCTTGTCACGTTTCAACTGTGGCGAATCATTTCTCCTGTGGAACGTTTGACAGCTTCGTGGGAACCTGATGGGCGTGGCAATGGGTCATAGCAAGAATAGGAGTGTGGTAGGAGTTAAAGAGGAAATGGTGCAAAATGCGGACTCGTCTACCGTCGTCCCTGAGTTTATCCTTGTTTGTATGCAGGATTTGTTGTTGATAAATACTTTTTTTAATCTCTCTCTCTCTCTCTCTCTCTCTCTCTCTCTCTCTCTCTCTCTCTCTCTCTCTTTTGGGAATTTGTCAACAGTCCCTAAGAGTATCCTCGTTTTTATGCAGGCATTGTTGTAAATAAATGCTTCTTAATCTCTCTCTCTCTCTCTCTCTCTCTCTCTCTCTCTCTCTCTTTTGGGAATTTTACAACAGTCCCTAAGAGTATCCTCGTTTTCATGCAGGCATTGTTGTAAATAAATACTTTTTAATCTCTCTCTCTCTCTCTCTCTCTCTCTCTCTCTCTCTCTCTCTCTCTCTCTTGGGAATTTGTCTACGGTCCCTAAGAGTATCCTCGTTTTTATGCAGGCATTGTTGTAAATAAATACTTTTTAATCTCTCTCTCTCTCTCTCTCTCTCTCTCTCTCTCTCTCTCTCTCCAGTTATCACAAAACTACTAGTCTTAATTTTGACTTAATTGGTAAACTCTTAAGACTCATTTCAACTTTGAGATACAAAAGTTATGTAAATTTTCATGAAATGTCCACCCTGAGGGTTGCCTTATACAGACGGCTATATAAAACGCCTGATTTCTTCCATACCAAGACTTGAAAGGCAATATTCTTGATTTTTAGACGTCTACTATTACGAAATTAACCATATTTAAGCCGATAGTTTTATTACTGTGGAAACTGCAGCGAAATGAAGATTTGGAAACGACTGATATACGTAATTTTGTGAAGCCTTCGATTTCCAGGTGTCGTTTTCTGTGAAAAGATTATTTGTTGTCGTGAAAACTGAAATAGATTAAGGCTCAGAAATGATTATAATAAGGTACTTATCCTTCAATATGTTGTGTCTTTTATTAAGTAGTTTTTATTGATAAATTACAGTATTTTTTATATTTATATATATCTATATATGTATATACAGTATATATATATATATATATATATATATATATATATATATATATATATATATATATTTGTGTATATATTATATTTATATATATATATATATATATATATATATATATTTATATATATATATATATATATATATGTATATGTACAGTATATATGGATATACATATGTATATATATATGTATATATATATTTATGTATATATATATTTATATATATATATATATATATATATATACGCACACATTATTCATCATCCAGTCATTTCCTGCATGTTAATTTACTCAATTATTTATATATTTTTCATCAATATAATTTAATTCTTATCGGCATCCCTGTAAGCCTACCTAATAAGTTGACAACCTGTTTTGCATTGTTCTCGATGAATATGTTCCCAGTGAAAATATGTTAGTGAATATGACATGTCTCTCCTGTCGAACGATTTAGTTGCCATGGGAACTGCATGGACAGTTGTTGAAGGACTTAACTCGAGAGACGACTGCTGCTCGCCTCTGACAACTTGTTGCTTCTGCCAGTTAACTCCCTTTTTGGACCTTCCAGACAAGATGACTTTCACTCGTGTAAGACGCATTTAAAGATGACATGATTTGCTTATGTCGGTTTTTTTTTTTTTTTTTTTTTAAGATCTGATTTTATTTCCGTACTTGTCTCA
>NC_090745.1:109536891-109544391 GCF_036898095.1 Palaemon carinicauda | reverse complement strand
AATAATAATAATAATAATAATAATAATAATAATAATAATAATAATAATAATAAAGTAGAGGATATTTACAACGCATTAATGCTCTGGTACAGGAAAAGCACATTGAAATACAATGTGCTCTATGAAAAGTAATGTAATCCCCCACCCAAAACATTTCATGTTGCAGTACCTTTAATATGTGCAATTTGTGCTGTGGAGGGATATGGGATGGCATTTTACCTGCATTTTCTGTGGCATAAATGCCTTTGCTGTGTTATATTGCCAATAAATATGCCTTTTGATGCGATATTGGAAAATGATCGACGTGCATTGGTCGTCCCCCCTAATAAATTCCCATCCAGGTCTTTCCCTCAAACGGTTTTTTATGTATCGTGCTGTCAACTAAGTTTTTTTTTTCTTTTTCTTTTTTTTATCATGTTGACAACAGAGTTTTTTTCTTTGTATCACGCTGATAATTAAGGTTTTGTTTGTATCATGCTGATAATTTTTTTTTCTTTTTTTTTGTATCATGCCGACAACAAAGGGGTTTATTTGTATGATGCTGACATTTTTTTCGTACTATGCTGACAATTTTTTAAATTTTTTTTGTATCATGCTGACAATTTTTTTTTGTATCATGCTAATAATAGAGGTGTTTTTTTTTTTGGTATCATGCTGACAATTTTTTTTTTTTTGTATCATGCTGACTAAATTGTTTTTTGGTTTTTTTTGTATCATGCTAATGATAAAGTTTCTTTTGGTATGCTGACAACAAATTTTCTTAATTTTTTTTGTATCATGCTGACAAAAATTTTTTTTTTGTATCATGCTAATAATAAAGTTTTTTTTTTGGTATCATGCTGAAAACAATTTATTTTGTATCATGCTGGCAAATTTTTTTTGTATAATGCTAATAATAAAGTTTTTTTTTGGGTATCATGCTGACAACAATTTTTTTTACTTTTTTTTTTTTGGTATTATGCTGACATTTTTTTTTTTGTATCATGCTAATAATAAAGTTTTTTTTTTTGTGTCATGCTAATGATAAAGTTTTTTTTTTTGTGTCATGCTAATAATAAAGTTTTTTTTTTTTTTTGGTATCCTGCTGACAACAAAGTTTTATTGTATAATGTTGACAACAGATTATTTTGTATCGTGCTGGCAACAAATGTTTTTTTTTATAATGCTGACAATTTTTCATTTTTCTATCATGCTGACAACAATTTTTTTTTTCGTATCATGCTAATGAAGAAATTTTATTTTTGTATTATGCTGACAACAAAAGTTTTTTATTTTTTTTTTCGTATGCTAACAACAAAGGTTTTTTATCATGACGACGACACCATTTTTATGTTATTTCAATGGTTTTGTTTTTAATTTTGCTGATATTTTTTGTTCTGATATTTTAAAGAAGTTTTTTTTAAATAAATTTTATTCGTGTCCTTTTTTGTTACTTCTTTTTTATCATATTTTTAATCAGTATATTGCCATAATCATAACAGTAATCATTCACTATTATAAAGTTATTTTCAATGTCAATAATGATATTGCCGCAATCGTAACATTAATCATTCTGTATTATAAAGTTATTTTCGTTGTCAATAGATATTGCTATAATCATAAGAGTAATCATTTGTTGCAACATTTTTGTTGTCATTTGTTTGATATTTAAATAATCACGTCACCATATTCTTAATCTCTCCATGTTTTATTTTTTACTATATTTAGTTTCATTATTAACCATCTAATTAAACCATTTTCAAATAACATATTAAAATACCTCCCTTTCCTTTTTTCCTTTCAGCTCATTTCGAATTTCCTGCTGGTGTCTGGAGCCACTCTCCTGGGTCTCATGTCCTACTTCTTCGCCGACAAGAAGCATCGGAGGGCGTTCCTCGAGACGCGACAATCCCTCGAGGTCAAGATGGTCATTGAGGAGCAGTCTCGGGAACAGGTGAGTCCTTCAACATCAACATAGGAATTTTCTTGTTGTTTACATTAGGATTTCTTATGGTGAGGTTTTTCGTGCAATTTATGGCTGACTTTTCCCATCTGTCATAATTTGTTATTTATGGTTTTTTTCTCCATTGGTCCTTGACCTATAATAATATCTTATCCTTCCTATCTGTCTTGATATCTTATTTTTGCTATTTTTTCCCATTGGTCGTTGATCTTCAGTTATATGTATCCTTCCCATCTGTCTTAACATATTATCCCATCTCTCTTAATATATTATTTATGCCATTCTTTTCAATTGGGTTTTGACCTTCAAAATATATATATATTATATATATATATATATATATATATATATATATATATCTATATATGTGTGTGTGTGTATATATATATGTATATATATATATACATATATATATATATATATATATATATATATATACATATATATATGTGTATATACATACATATATATATGTGTATATACATACATATATATATATATATATATATGTATATATATATATGTATATATATATACTATATATATATATATATATATATATTATATATATATATATATATATATATATATATACATAGCCTTACCATTTGTCGTAATATCTAATTTATATTATTTTTCCCCATTGGTCCTTGACCTTAAGATATATCCATCAAATTAATCTATATGTTCACCATGAAAAATCTCTCTTAGTTCATTATCCTACGGTGTGAACTCCACATTAAAATAATCGTATAACAAAATAGGAATAATGTTTTGGTTTCGTTTAGGGCTGCGAATAGTTTCATGCTAGAAATATATTTCATGACGAAGTATATTATTAAAGAGAGTGAATATTAATGTATACATTTGGAATCGAATACTTGCGAAATAAATATGCATTCTGAATAGTTCTTATTTTTATGACTCATAGTAGCTGTATTACAAGATCCTTGCTTGTGATATTTTCAAGTCTTTAGTTGTTAGACGTAAATGTAGACGATTTATGCAAAGTTCAATTATTCCTTTTATATCAAATCTGAGGATGTTATCATGTTAGTGTATCCCTCTCTGTATGCGAGTCCCTCGCTCTTGTCTGAACTCACAATTGAGATTAAATGTTTTTTCTGTACTTTTAAAATCTCAGAATTTGTTAGAACATTGTGAATTCTGTATGATCACTATGAAGGTAATGGAAACTTTGTACAAGCTAGATATATGCTGAAGAAATTTGAATAATATTTTATAAACCATAAATTTTTCTTGGTCTTTGACGTGATACTCGGTTTTTTTTTATGATCTTGCAAATAGTATAGACAATCATATCATTAATATGAATAAAACTGTTTGTAGGAATTAAAGTAAAGTACGTAGTGATTTTTAATTTACTGTTGAAATGTTTCCCAATATCCATTTGAATACAAGTTGGAAGATAGATAGTCCTAATGGTGTACGTGTTCAAGAGTTCACTCGAGGAGTTAATTACTTCACTGTAATTGTTCAGCGGGCTTCCTTCGATCTTGGTAAGGGTAGAAGAGATTCTTTAGCTATGGTAAGCAACTCTTCTAGAAGGACACTCAAAAATCCCACCATTGTTCTCTAGTCTTGGGTAGTGTCATAGCCTCTGCACCATGTCTTTCCACTGTCTTGGATTAGAGTTCTCTTGCTTGATGGTACACTTGGGTACGCTGTTCTATCTTATTTCTCTTCCTCTTTTTTTTTTATTCAAGTTTTAGTTTATATGTGAAAGATCCAATTTAATGTTGTCACTGTTATTAAAATGTTTTATTTTGATTGTTTATTACTTTGCTTATAGTTTATTTATTTCCTTGTTTCCTTTCCTCACTGGGCCATTTTTCCCTGTTGGAGCCCTTAAGCTTGTAGCATCTTGCTTTTCCAACTAGGGATATAGCTTAGCTTTTAATAATAATAATAATAATAATAATAATAATAATAATAATAATAATAATTAACAACAACAACAACAACAAAAACAACAACTCTTTAAAGTGGGACTTTCCTAAGGTACAGAACTAAACGTTTCTTCGCCTCCAAGACTTGAACCTCAACGAGGTTGGCTTTCAGAGGTCTAGAAGTTTTTGAAGGTCGAATGTAGTACTTTGAATAAGTAATACGTCCCACCAAGACTAAACTCAAAGTAGAGGGGGAAGATTTTTTGTTAAGAAAGGAAGGTAATTAGGACAGAGAGAGAGAAAGAGAGAGAGAGAGAGAGAGAGAGAGAGAGAGAGAGAGAGAGGAGAGAGAGAGAGAGAGAGAGAGAGAGAGAGAGCATAATAATTTAGTAGAGTAAACATAAAGAGAAAGGGAACAAGACTCATATCGACATGAGAGAGAGAGAGAGAGAGAAGAGAGAGAGAGAGAGAGAGAGAGAGAGAGAGAGAGAGAGAGAACATAATAATTCATTACAGAAAATATATCAACAGAGAGTAGAAGAGAAATAGAATTAGACTCATATCGGCAGAGAGAGAGAGAGAGAGAGAGAGAGAGAGAGAGAGAGAGAGAGAGAGAGAGAGAGAGAGAGAGAGAGAGAGAGAGAGCGCATAATAATTTAGTAAAAATAAAGAGAGAGGAAGAGAAAGGAAACAAGATTTTCATATCGGCATGCGAGAGAGAGAGAGAGAGAGAGAGAGAGAGAGAGAGAGAGAGAGAGAGAGAGAGAGAGAGAGATAATTAAGGTGGTTAAATTTGTTCGGTGATCCATCATTTACTGAAATGTAATTACTAACTTGGATGATGAATTAGTCCTATTTTTAATTTGTCAAAGTTTTCTACACGCTCTGAAAGTTGACATAAGATTTCTTTTATTCGCAAATGACCGTGTATTGCATTATTATTATTATTATTATTATTATTATTATTATTATTAATTTTGTTATTATTATTATTAATTTTGTTATTATTATTATTATTATTATTATTATTATTATTATTATTATTATTATTATTATTATTAATTACAACCGTTCATGCGAAACAAGTCAGAATGCAGTAAATTTTCCAAAATAGCTTAACATAAAGTAAAATGATCATAGGAAAAACACAAAAACAGGTAAAGAATTAAATATGATAAACAAATTAAATAATTATAACTCACGAAACACAACTACCTAAATGCATGACTGAAAAAATGCGTAAACGCACTTGCATTAATTTGTACATAGTTAATAAAACGCTTCTTCAAGTGTTAATAAAACATTTCTTTAAGGGGTCATAAAACGTTTCTTTAAGTGTTAATTAAACGTATCATTAAGTGTTAATAAAACGTTTAATTAAGTGTAAATAAAACGTTTCTTTAAGTTTTAATTAAACGTTTCTGTAAGTGTTAAGAAAAGTTTCTTCAAGTTTTAATAAAACGTTTTCTACACGATTTTTTTTCTTTTTCTTGATTTTTTTTTGTCAGGAATAAATGAAATAAAACATTGAATAATTCGTACGTCAATATCTATGCATTGCAGATTTGGTGTGTCGAATGGTCCATTCTCACACAATGTATTTCAAGAAATGTCAATCAAGGGAAAATTCTCGTAAGCAGAATTTGATTAATGAAATATATGAATGGAAGCAAATACCTCACCCGACTTAAAGAAACGTGTTATTAACACTTAACGAAATGTTTCATTGAAACTTGAAGAAACGTATATTAACACTTAAAGAAACGTTTTATTAACACTTAAATTTTTTTTATTAACACAAACGTTTTATTAACACCTAAAGAAATGTTTAATTACAACATAAAGAAACGTTTTGAACCATGTATTTTCTACACGATTTTTTTTCTTTTTCTTGATTTTTTTTTTTGTCAGGAATAAATGAAATAAAACCTTGAATAATTCGTACGTCAATATCTATGCATTGCAGATTTGGTGTGTCGAATGGTCCATTCTCACAAAATGTATTTCAAGAAATGTCATTCAAGGGAAAATTCTCGTAAGCAGAATTTGATTAATGAAATATATGAATGGAAGCAAATACCTCACCCGACTTAAAGAAACGTGTTATTAACACTTAATGAAATGTTTTATTGAAGCTTAAAGAAATGTATGTTAACACTCAAAGAAACGTTTCATTAACACTTAATTTTTTTTTTATTAACACAGACGTTTTATTAACACCTAAAGAAATGTTTAATTACAACATAAAGAAACGTTTTGAACCATGTATTTTCTACACGATTTTTTTTCTTTTTCTTGATTTTTTTTTTGTCAGGAATAAATGAAATAAAACATTGAATAATTCGTACGTCAATATCTATGCATTGCAGATTTGGTGTGTCGAATGGTCCATTCTCACACAATGTATTTCAAGAAATGTCAATCAAGGGAAAATTCTCGTAAGCAGAATTTGATTAATGAAATATATGAATGGAAGCAAATACCTCACCCGACTTAAAGAAACGTGTTATTAACACTTAACGAAATGTTTCATTGAAACTTGAAGAAACGTATATTAACACTTAAAGAAACGTTTTATTAACACTTAAATTTTTTTATTAACACAAACGTTTTATTAACACCTAAAGAAATGTTTAATTACAACATAAAGAAATACATGGTTCAGAGTCGCCATTGAGATATATACCAGATTTTCAAGTTTTTTTTTTTATTATTTGATTTGTTTATTGAGAATTTTTGCATAATTAAAAAAAAAACATTCTTATGTTAGCTTAAAAAAATTCATGTAGAAGATACGTGTTTCAGTGTTGCCATTGACTTATATACTCGATTTTAATTTTATTATTTGTTTATTGGCATTTTTTTCGCATAATTGAAAAAAAAATTCTTATGCTCGGCAAGAATATTCGAGTAGAAAATACGTGTTTCAGAGTTGCCATTGAGGCATTTACCAGATTTTTAAAGTTTTTTGTTTATTGAGATTTTTCGCAGAATAAAAAAAAAAAAAAACATTTATATGTTACAAAGGCACTGAAAAAAATATCGGGTGCAACAAAATATCTTTTGACATTCAGGTACAAAGTGTTTTTATTTTTATTTTGTATCAACAATTTATTTTTCTCTGAATCTGTACGTTTTATAAAACCTCTTCTCTAGCTGGCCTGGAGGAGAGGTGCGTCAGGGAGATTAGTATTATTTATAGGAGGGCGAAGGGGAACTTTGATCCTGTTATCTCAAGAACAATGCCTTGTTTTTATTGTGAAAACAATATACACAAAAGAGGGACGGTATTTTGCTTGGACCCTGGAAGATACCATTGAGGTGTTTTTTTTTTTTTTAATCTGAGTATTGTGTTCATATCGTGCGTATATTTTCTAGTATTTTTGAGTTGTTTTTTCTAGAACGCTGGAAATGTACCTAGAAAACTTGGGTTCCTTTTATAAGTCTTTTTGTCTTTTTTTTTTAATTCAACTCACACGAACAGTCACTATGTATTGTACACACATTAGCATTTTTTGAGTTGATTTTTCTTTACCGCAGGAAATGTACCTAGAAAAACTTCGTTTCTTTTATAGGTCTGTTTTAATTTAACTCGCACAAACACTCACCATGTATATACACATATACAATATGTATGAACACAAACAC
>NC_090745.1:109524391-109529391 GCF_036898095.1 Palaemon carinicauda | reverse complement strand
CACACAAACAAACATACACACAAGCAGGGGTAAAACATAATCTCCTTACAACTTCGTTGGCGGAGGTAAAGAGACCAGTATTTAATTTTCACCTCCACCGTATTGCCATATTGAACCAACGAAATAATAATAATAAAAAAAAATAGTAGTATACCCACCTTTTTAAAGATGAAAATGTCGACAAAGCTGAAGCAAGAGAATTCACACCTAATAAAGAAAAATTCTAAGTTTTTTTTTTTTTTTTTTTTTTTTTTTTTTTTTAGATGGAACTGAATGTAATGCATGTGCAGTTGATGTTATTGGAGTTGATCGTGATAGGCAGAAGTTCAAGGTACTTGAAACCAACCGGAGATTACAAGGCAATTACATCGGATTATCAAAACCTTGATACGTTATGTAAACTCCACTTAGTGAAGTAGAGATATTCAGAGGTTAACTAAGAATGTTCTGTGTGTGTGTGTGTGTGTGTGTGTGTGTGTGTGTGTGTGTGTGTGTGTGTGTGTGTCTGTATGTGTGTGTCTGTATTCTATTATAATTTGATTCGGGTCACAGTGGAATGGTAAGTTAAATTAGGTATACTATGTCCGTAGAGTTGTTTTCATAAACCCTGTTATTTCTTTAATACTGTATTTCTCAATAATGTGTTTGTGTGCGGAGTGTGAATATATATATATATATATATATATATATATATATATATATATATATATATATATATATATATATATATATATATATATATATATATATATATATATATATATATATATATATATAGTGTGTGTGTGTTTGTATCACTGGGAAGAAACGTAATATACTTTTGAGTCCTTTGCAAGTTAAGAAGGACTCTTTACTATTATAGCTATGTTCATATAATTTCGGCAACGCATCTATTGCTTCGCCATCCCCACTCTCACTCTCCCAACTGTCAGCCGATCTTAACATTATTAATCCAGCTCTGAAATATTTATTTTAATGTTGTTACTGTTCTTAAAATATTTTTTTTTCCTGTTGGGGCCCCTGGGTTTATAGCATCCTGCTTTTCCAACTAGGGTTGTAGCTTAATAATTAATAATGCTAATAATGATAATAATAATAACGATAATAATAATAATAATAATGAAGTACCAGCGTATTATATATATTCCTTTGAGTTGGGCAGATGACATACTCAGAGGGAGTACCATTAGAATAGGTTGCAAGCTGGATATTGGAACAGTTATAATTGATAGTCAAATACAGAGTAGACTAATTGGATTACCAAGTCAAATAGTTTCCTGTCTATTCTGTTCAGGTTGTATTTGAGCTCCTTAAGTGTTATTGGAGCTTTTATTACTTATCCTTTGTTACTGATTATTGGCTACTTTGTTAGTAGCGAATATCTTACAAAAATTGCAGCTTAATTATCCATTTGTATTTTCTCGTAGTTTCTGAACAATGGCTACGATAGGTTTATTACCCTGTCAATTTATCAGTGTATACGAGGTTTTAGAAAGTAATAAGTAGTTAATTTTATCCCTATTTGTTTTCCAAAAGCAGGGAAACTGTACATGACCCCCTCTATCTGCAGTAAATAAAGCTTTGGATAAATCATGATAATTTTGTTATAAAGGACTAACTATTATTATTATTATTATTATTATTATTATTATTATTATTATTATTATTATTATTATTTGCTATGCTAACAACCCTAGTTGGAATAGCAGGATACTATAATCCCAAGGTACCCAACAGGAAAAATAGCTCAGCGAGGAAAGGAAACAAGGAAAAATTAAATATATTAAAGACAGCAACACCATTAAGATAAACATTTTCTATATGAACTATAAAAACCTAACAAAACAAGAGGAAGAGAGATAAGATAGAATAGTGGGCCTGAGAACTCTATCGCAAGGCAGTGGAAGACCATGGTACAGAGGCTATGGACCTACCCAAGACTAAAGAACAATGGTTTGAATTTGGAGTTTCCTTCTCCTTGAAGAGCTGCTTACTATAAAGCTAAAGTCTCTTCTACCCTTACCAAGAGGAAAGAAGCCACTGAACAATTACAGTAAACCAAATCTTGTTGACCATTCATATACTTGTTTTCATTGATTGGTTTCTCAATCCGCAGATTCTAGAAGGTTCTGGTATATTGTGTTCGTGCCTAAAATCTTTCAATGTTTTAAATATTGTATCAAAAGGGAAAAATATCTTTTGTATTTTCCGTTAAAGAGTTTGTAAAGATAACTGGCGTATTCCACGGAGTACGGATCATGAGTAAATTATCGAAACAGAAATATAATTAGTAAACATTGCTGAAATCAACGTTGGGGACCTGGATGTCCTTCCAGTTTATTTTTATTCGATGATATGTTGAAGAGAAAGTTTTTTTCACCTCAATATTGAGGGCTGCTAAACGAACGAAAAATTTTGTTTGGCAACTTTTAAAGTGTCTACTAAATAGCGCTTGGATGTTTGCCTCGTTTTTGGAAACTGTGTTTAAAGATTTTATAACATATATTTGCTGTTTAAAATGTCAGAGGAAGACTACACAGTTTCTATTATAGCTATGTTCATATAATTTCGGCAACGCATCTATCGCTTCGCCATCCCCACTCTCACTCTTCCAACTGTCAGCCGAGCTTAACATAGTTAATCCAGCTCTGAAATATTTATTTTAATGTTCTTACTGTTCTTAAAATATTTTATTTTTCCTTGTTTCCTTTCCTCACTGGGCTATTTTCCCTGTTGAGGCCCATGTGCTTATAGCATCCTGCTTTTCCAACTAGGGTTGTAGCTTAGTAATTAATAATAATAATAATAATAATAATAATAATAATAATAATAATAATAATAATAATGAGGTACCAATGTATTATATATATTCCTTTGCGTTGGGCAGAGGACTTACTCAGAGGGAGTACCATTAGAATAGGTTGCAAGCGGAATACTGGAACAGTCATAATTGATGGTCAAATACAGAGTAGACTAATTGGATTAGCAAGTCAAATAGTTTCCTGTCTGTTCTGTTCAGGTTGTATTTGAGCTCCTGAAGTGTTATTGGAGTAGCTTATATTACCTTTTCTTTGTTACTGATTATTGGCTACTTTGTTAGTAGCGAATACCTTATAAAATTGCAGCTTATTTATCCTTTTGTATTTTCTCGTAGTTTCTGAAGAATGGCTACGATAGGTTTATTAACCAGTCAATTTATCAGTGTATACGAGGTTTTAGAAAGTAATAAGTAGTTAGTTTATTCCTTATTTGTTTTCTAAAGCAAGGAAATTCTACATGACCCCCTCTATCTGCAGTAAATAAAGCTTTAGATAAATCATGATAATCTTGTTATAAAGGACTAACTATTATTATTATTATTATTATTATTATTATTATTATTATTATTATTATTATTATTATTATTATTATTGCTAGCAACCCTAGTTGGAATAGCAGGATACTATAATCCCAGGGTACCCAACAGGAAAAATAGCTCAGCGAGGAAAGGTAACGAGGAAAAATGATGTACTTTAAAGACAGCAACATTAAGATAAACATTTTTCTATATAAACTCCTAACAAAACAAGAGGAAGAGAAATAAGACTAAAGAACAATGGTTTGAATTTGGAGTTTCCTTCTCCTTGAAGAGCTGCTTACTATAAAGCTAAAGTCTCTTCTACCCTTACCAAGAGGAAAGAAGCCACTGAACAATTACAGTAAACCAAATCTTGTTGACCATTCATATACTTGTTTTCATTGATTGGTTTCTCAATCCGCAGATTCTAGAAGGTTCTGGTATATTGTGTTCGTGCCTAAAATCTTTCAATGTTTTAAATATTGTATCAAAAGGGAAAAATATCTTTTGTATTTTCCGTTAAAGAGTTTGTAAAGATAACTGGCGTATTCCACGGAGTACGGATCATGAGTAAATTATCGGAACAGAAATATAATTAGTAAACATTGCTGAAAATCAACGTTGGGGACCTGGATGTCCTTCCAGTTTATTTCTATTCGATGATATGTTGAAGAGAAAGTTTTTATCACCTCAATATTGAGGGGCTGCTAAACTAACGAAAAATTTTGTTTGGCAACTTTTAATGTATCTACTAAATAGCGATAGGATGTTTGCCTCGTTTTGGAAACTGTGTTTAAAGATTTTATAACATATATTTGCTGTTTAAAATGTCAGGGGAAGGCTACGCAGTTTCAGTAGTATTTTACGTGTTATATGAAATTGGAAATATTGTTTTATATACTTTGTATTTTCGAAAAAATAAGAATTTATTCTTATTGGTTTTTAAAATAGCATTGTGAATAATGGCCGCTGCAACTTTCCAAATTTTCTGATATAAATAACGTAGTTAAAGACTTCGAAAAATCCCATCACTGTCATATGGAAGTTTTGTGGACTAATATCTCTGCGTGAAGTCGAAGTTTAATGAAGTCGGAAAGGGCTTTAGCCCGGGGAATGATATTTGCAAGACCACGGCTAATGGGAGCGGTCTATATAGGATTTGAAAGACCCAGAAGAGGGCTTCTCTGGGATTGGGAAAATGGGATCCTGTGGGATGAAGAGGAAACAGGTTGGTGAGAGAAGAGGAAGGAGGGATGGAAAGGCGTTTGCCTCAATCCAACCATCCCTCACCACTGCGACAATAACACATAAGTGAATAGTCATGGTTACCGATTAAGGCTTTTCACCAGACCATGAGAGGTGTTGTCATGTAGATATTTTTTTTCATCTAATTTCCATGCCAGTTAAATTGTTCTTCAGTTTATTTAGTAACTTATTCATTTGAGATGGTAAGGGTTATAAATTGTTCAACTATTACCATTGCAAACATTTCACTCGATGTGTTCCATACATTATCAATACACATATACATCCCTTTTGGTTGATTGTTTGCTTGATTGAAAACCTCGAATCAATCAATCAATCAAAAGGGATGTATATGTGTATTTAATACTATTTATGAATGTGTGGAACACATCGAGTGATTTACCTTTATTTCATATAA
>NC_090745.1:109518341-109523891 GCF_036898095.1 Palaemon carinicauda | reverse complement strand
TCAAATATGAACCAAGTTTGAAGTCTTTGTGACAACAATGTCCAAACTGATTGCTGATTACGTGAATTGAACATTTTGCTTGACCTTGACCTTTGACCTTGGCCTTCCAAAATTTTATTATTTCCAGCTTTTTACATAACAGTTAATCCCTGCAAGTTTCATTACTCTATGAATAAAATTGTGGTCAGGAAGCTGTTTACTAACAAACACAAACAGGGGCGAAATTATAACCTTCCAACTTCGTTGGCGGAGGGTAAATATAGATTGCTGTCATTCTGGTGTAGGAATAAACGAAAGCAATTTAAATCCTAAAATACTTTGAAACCACATCTCATGAAACTTTTAGTCGTTGAATGCCCCTGATCTTTTTAGATTAAACTCTTAAAGGATTTGAGTTTGTTCGCGTACCATGATTATGAATTGCTTCCATGAAATAAAATGAAAAATAATGATGAAAAAAACGTTTTACCATTTATGAAAGATTAATTAATCTTACTCTGTTAAAAAAACCCTGTAATTTTAATTGGAATTACTCGGTAAAAAATACACTGTTCTCGTATTTCAGTCAAATACAGGCGACCGTAATTTTTACCTTACTTTGTTATTATCGTTTACGGGTTGGTGACCGTAATGTCATTCCTCAACGCCAATACATCCGTTTTTAAAACGGTTAAAATCCTGGAATAAATGTTGCGAAGTATTTGCCGTTTTTTTTTTTTTTTAAATGCAAATGTTTAACTGTATATTTCCTGGTAGCAATGAAAATAGTTTTTTTTTTTTTTTTTGTAATTTCATATGACAATTAAGTTTTCTGAATATCCTTCAAATGCAGTTTTTAATACTCTCTGCAATGTTCACTGTTCGTAGTATTACGGCAATTTTTAATCGTATTCATTCTCCATTGAATGGAGAAGAATTGATTTAAAAGCTCAAGATAGAGGCGACTGGCGAAATCGAACCTAGGCCCTTTGCGTCAATAGGCGTGGGAGGAGATGATGATGATGATTTCATTCTCATGATATTTTTGGGAGTTATTAGTGTAAAAACTGTAATTGCCTAAAGGGAACTTTCATCCTGCTTATTTAGAGGATTTTAAATTATTTACGAGGTCATGTGTTAGTTCTTGTGGAAATGACCATCTTTAGGTCATACAGATTTCAGTAATTATACTGTTTGAATTCCGGTCATTGACTGTATTAGAAATCCTCTTTAATAAGTTTCATAAATTTCATAAGATTTCATAAAATTTCCCAGTTATTTTGTAAAAATAAGATAATTTATGTTTTTAAATCATAGTGGAATTTTATATATAAAAAAAGGCCAAAGTGAGTTCTTGAATTGTATTAAATTACAAATTTAAAGGCTACAATTAATTTTATAATAATAATAATAATAATAATAATAATGATAATAATAATAATAATAATAATAATAATAATAAAGTAGAGGATATTTACAACCTATTGATGCTCTGGTACTTAAAAAGCACATTGAAATACAAGGTGCTTTATGAAACGTAATGTAATCCCCCACCCAAAACATTTCATGTTGCAGTACCTTTAATATGTGCAATTTGTGCTGTGGAGGGATATGGGATGGCATTTTACCTGCATTTTCTGTGGCATAAATGCCTTTGCTGTGTTATATTGCCAATAAATATGCCTTTTGATGCGATATTGGAAAATGATCGACGTGCAATGGTCGTCCCCCTAATAAATTCCCATCCAGGTCTTTCCCTTGAACGGTTTTTTATGTATCGCGCTGACAACAAAGGTTTTTGTCATCATGCTGACAACGAAGGTTTTTTCTATCATGCTGACAACAAAGTTTTTTTTTTCGTATCATGCTGACGACAAAGTTTTTTGTATCATACTGACAACAAAGGTTTTTTTTTTGTATCATGCTGACAACCAAAGTTATTTTTTGTATCATGCTGAAAACAAAGGTTTTTTATTGTATCACACTGATAAACAAAGGTTTTATTTTTTTTATTTACTTATTTTTTTTCTTATTTATTTATTTTTTTTTTTTTGTATTTTGTTGAGTTATTTTTTTTTACCAAGCTGACAACAAAGGTGTTTTTTTTTTTTTTTTTGGTATCATGCTGACAACAGATGATTTTTTTTTTTTCATTGTGATGACTTTTTATATTATTCAAATGGTTTAGTTTAATTTTTCTGAATGATTTTGTTTTGATATTTCAAGGCAGTCTTTTTTAAATATTATTCATATAACTTTCTGTTATTTCTTTTTTTTATTATTAAATTTTAATCAATATAATGCCATAATCATAACAGTAATCAAGTAACCATTTACTATTATAAATTTATTTTCGTTGTCATTCTATTTATATTCAAATAATCACGTCACCATATTCTTAATCTATTCATGTTTTATTTTGTACTATATTTCTCAAACAACATATTAAAACACCTTCTTTTTCTTTTCTCCTTTCAGCTCATTTCGAATTTCCTGCTGGTGTCTGGAGCCACTCTCCTGGGTCTCATGTCCTACTTCTTCGCCGACAAGAAGCATCGGAGGGCGTTCCTCGAGACGCGACAATCCCTCGAGGTCAAGATGGTCATTGAGGAGCAGTCTCGGGAACAGGTGAGTCCTTCAATATCAACATAGGAATTTTCTTGTTGTTTACATTAGGCTTTTTTTTTTTTTTTTTTTTTTTTTTTTTTTTTTTTTTTTTTTTTTTGGTGAGGTTTTTCGTGTAATTTATGGCTGACTTCCCATCTGTCATAATATCTGATTTATGCTATTTTTTCTCAATTGGTCCTTGACCTATGATAATATCTTATCCGTCCTATCTGTCTTGATATCTTATTTATGTTATTTTTTCCCATTGGACCTTAACCTTCAATTATATGTATCCTTCCCATCTGTCTTGATATATTATTTATGCCATTGGTTTTTGACCTTCAAATATATATATATATTATATATATATATATATTATATATATATATATATATATATATATATATATATGTGTGTGTGTGTGCGTATTTATATTTATATATATATACATATATATATGTATATTTATATATATAATATATATATATATATATATTATATATATATATATATATATATATATATATATATATAATATATATATATATATTATATATATGCATATATACACACATATATCTTAAATTTTATTTCTCTTCCTCTTGTTTTTTTTAAGTTTTTATAGTTTATAAAGTGATATTTATTTTAATATTCTTGCTCTTCTTAAAATATTTCAATTTCCCTTGTTCCTTTCCTTTCATCACTGAGCTATTTTCCCTGGTGGAGTCCCTGGGCTTATAGCATCCTGCTTTTCCAACTATGGTTGTAGCTTAGCAAGTAATAATAATAATAATGATAATGAATATATAAATGTGTGTTTATATATATATATATATATATATATATATATATATATATATATATATATATATATATATATATATATATATATATATCCTTACCATTTGACGTAATATCTAATTAATGTAATTTTTCCCATTGTTCCTTGACCCTAAGATGGATGCATATAATTAATCAATATTTTCACCATGACAAAACTCTCCTAGTTCATTATCCTACGGTGTGAACTCCACATTAAAATTATCGTAAGACAAAATAGGAATAATGTTTTGGTTTCGTTTAGGGCTGCGAATAGTTTCAGGCTAGAAAAATGTTTTATGACGAAATATATTATTAAGGAGAGTGAATATTAATGTATACAATTGGAATAGAATACTTGCGAAATAAATATGCATTATGAATAGTTCTTATTTTTATGACTCATAGTAGCTGTATTACAAGATCCTTGCTTGTGATATTTTCCAGACTAATTTGTCTGACGTAAGTGAAAATAAAGTCAATGCAACTATTTTTGCAAAGTTCAATTATTCCTTTTATATCAAATCTAAGGATTTTATAATGTTAGTGTATACCTCTCTGTATGCGAGTCCCTCGCTCTTGTCTCAACTCACAATTGAGATTAAATGTGCTTAGTGTATTTTTAAAATCTCAGAATTTGTTAGAACATTCTGAATTCTGTATGATCACTATGAAGGTAATGGAAACCTTGTACAAGGTAATATATGCTGAAGGAATTTAAATAATATTTTATAAACCATTAAATTTTTTTTGGTCTTTGATGTGACACTCGGTTATTCTTTAAATGATCTTGCAAATAGTATAGACGAATCATATCACTAATATGAATAAGACTGTTTGTAGGAATTAAAGTACGAAGTAATTTTTTATTTACCGTTATATTTCCCAATATCCATTTGAATACAAGTTGGAAGAAAGATAGTCCTAATGGTGTACGTGTTTAAGAGTTCACTCGAGGGGTTAATTACTGCACACTAATTGTTCAGCGGTATCGTTCCTCTTGGTAAGGGTAGAAGAGATTCTTTAGCTATGATAAGCAACTCTTCTAGGAGGACACTCCAAAATCAAACCATTGTTCTCTAGTCTTGAGTAGTGACATAGCCTCTGTACCATGTCTTTCCACTGTCTTAGATAAGAGTTTTCTTGCTTGATGGTACACTCGGGCACGCTGTTCTACTTTATTTCTCTTCCTCTTGTTTTTTTTTTTTATGTTTTTGTAGTTTATATGTGAAAGATACACTTTAGTGTTGTTACTGTTCTTAAAATATTTTATTTTTGTTAATTACTTTGCTTAAAGTTTATTTATTTCCTTGTTTCCTCTCCTCAGTGGGCTAATTTTTCCTGTTGGAGTCCTTGGACTTATAGCATCTTGTTTTTCCAACTAGGGTTATAGCTTAGCTTGTAATAATAATAATAATAATAATAATAATTATTATTATTATTATTATTAACAACAACAACAACAACAAAAACAACAGCTGTTTAAAGTGGAACTCTTAAGCGACAGATCAAAACGTTTCTTCGCCTCCAAGACTTGAACTTCAACGAGGTTGGCTTTCAGAGGTCTAGAAGTTTTTGAAGGTCGAATGTAGTACTTTGAATAAGTTATACGTCTCACCAAGACTAAACTCAAAGTAGAGGGGGAAGATTTTTGTTAAGAAAGGAAGGTAATTAGGACAGAGAGAGAGAGAGAGAGAGAGAGAGAGAGAGAGAGAGAGAGAGAGAGAGAGAGAGAGAGAGAGAGAGAGAACATAATAATTCATTACAGTAAACATATCAACAGAGAGTGGAAGAGAAAGAGAACTAGACTCATTTCGGAGAGAGAGAGAGGAGAGAGGAGAGAGGAGAGAGAGAGAGAGAGAGGAGAGATGAGAGAGAGAGAGAGAGAGAGAGAGAGAGAGAATTAAGGCGGTAAAATTTCTTCGGTGATCCATCATTTACTGAAATGTAATTACTAACTTTGATGATGAATTAGTCTTATTTTTAATTTGTCAAAATTTTCTTCACGCTCTGAAAGTTGACATAAGATTTCCTTTATTCGCAAATGACCGTGTATTGCATTATTATTATTATTATTATTATTATTATTATTATTATTAATTACAGTTGTTCATGTGAGACAACTCAAAATGCAGCAAATTACGC
>NC_090745.1:109503341-109505841 GCF_036898095.1 Palaemon carinicauda | reverse complement strand
AAGTAATAAGCAGTTAATTTATTCCTTATTTGTTTTCCAAAAGCAGGGAAATTGTACATGACC
The DNA here is from genome assembly GCF_036898095.1 of Palaemon carinicauda. Lineage (NCBI taxonomy): Eukaryota > Metazoa > Arthropoda > Malacostraca > Decapoda > Palaemonidae > Palaemon > Palaemon carinicauda. The sequence goes on along the minus strand of NC_090745.1, from coordinate 109,505,778 downwards.
CCCTCTATCTGCAGTAAATAAAGCTTTAGATAAATCATGATAATCTTGTTATGAAGGACTAACTATTATTATTATTATTATTATTATTATTATTATTATTATTATTATTATTATCTTACTTGCTATGCTAACAACTCTAGTTGGAATAGCAGGATACTATAATCCCAGGGTACCCACAGGAAAAAATAGCTCAGCGAGGAAAGATAACAAGGAAAAAATGAAATATTTTAAAGACAACAACAACATTAAGACAAACATTTTTTATATAAACTATAAAAACCTAAGAAAACAAGAAGAAGAAAAATAAGATAGAATAGTGGGCCTGAGAACTCTACTGCAAGGCAGTGGAAGACCATGGTACAGAGGCTATGGCCCTACCTAAGACTTAAGAACAATGTTTTGAATTTGGAGTTTCTTTCTCCTCGAAGAGCTGCTTACTATATAGCTTAAGAGTCTCTTCTACCCTTACCAAGAGGAAAGTAGCCACTGAACAATTACAGTAAACCAAATCTTGTTGACAATTCATGTACTTGTTTTCATTGATTGGTTTCCGCAGATTCTAGAAGGTTCTAGTATATTGTGTTAGTGCCTAAAATCTTCCAATGTTTTAAATTTTGTATCAAAAGGGAAAAATGTCTTTTGTATTTTCCGTAAAGAGTTTGTAAAGATAACTTGCGTATTCCACTGAGTACGGATCATGAGAGTAAATTATCGGAACAGAAATATAATTAGTAAACATTGCTGAAATCAGAGTTGGGGACCTGGATGTCCTTCCAATTTATTTTTATTCGATATGTAGAAGAGAAAGTTTTTTTCACCTCAATATTGAGGGCTACTAAACGAACGAAAAATTTTGTTTGCCAACTTTTAAAGTGTCTACTAAATAGCGCTAGGATGTTTGCCTCGTTTTGAAAACTATGTTTAAAGATTTTATAACATTTTTGCTGCTTAAAATAGGTCAGAGGAAGGCTACGCAGTTTCAATAGTATTTAATGGGTTTTATGAAATTGGAAATAATTTATATTATTATTTTCGAAAAAATAAGAATTTCTTTTCTTATTGATTTTAAAATAGCAATGTGAATAAAGGCCACTGCAACTTTCCAAAATTTTTTATATGAATAACGTAGATAAAGACTTCGGAAAATCCCGTCACTACCGTATGGAAGTTTTGCTGACTAACATCAGAACATCTTCGCTGCGTGAAGGCGAAGTTTAATGAAGTTGGAAAGGGCTTTGGACCCGGGAATGATAATTTGCAAAACCACTGCTAATGGGAGCGGTCTGTGTAAGACTTGAAAGACCCAGAAGAGGGCTTCTCTGGGATTGGGAAAATGGGATCCTGTGGGATAAAGGGGAAACAGGTTGGTGAGAGAAGAGGAAGGAGGGATGGGAAGGTGTTTGCCTCAATCCAACCATCCCTCAATACTGCGACAACAACACAAGTGAATTGTCATGGATGCCCATTACGGCTTTTCACTATAGTCCATTTCTTTTAGCGAGTCATATTTGGACCGACTCGCAGCGGTGCCCTTTTAGCTCGGAAAAGTTTCCTGGTCGCTGATTGGTTGGACAAGATAATTCTAACCAATCAGCGACCAGGAAACTTTTCCGAGCTAAAAGGGCACCGTTGCGAGTCGGTGCAAATATGACTCGCTAAAAGAAATGGACTATAGACCAAAAGGGGTGTTGTCATGTAGACATTTTATCATCCAATTTCCATGCCAGTTAAATTGTTCTACAGTTTATTTCTGTTTCTCATTGTGAATTGTTAACTTGTATTTATTTATGATGATAGGGGTTATAAATTGTTCAATAATTACCATTGCAAATCTTTCAAAAGTTATGTATATGTATTTTATGAATGTGGAGCACATCGAGTGGTTTAACTATATTTTTTATGCGTAATTTTTGTTTTTTGTTTTACGAGCATTTTGGGTTATGGACTTTCTCGTGGAACTGATTAAACTCCTATACCGAGGTACTACTGTTTGTGTGTGTGTATATATGTGTGTATATATATATATATATATATATATATATATATATATATATATATATATTATATATATATATATATGTGTGTATGTGTATGTATGCATGTATGTATGTACACACGTATGTATGTGTGTGAGCTATTTAAACGTTATACATGCTGTCTGAGCAAGGATCTAACATTAATTTTAGTTTTCGTGAGGGCGTTTTAAACGTTATAGATTCTGTCTGACCAAAGATCTGGCAGTAATTTTAGTCTTTTCGAAAAAGTGAATATAAATTTGTATATGTTAGTGGTAAAGCACTCATTAACAGCTGTAAATGTATTTTCTTCTTTAAATTAAAAAAAGATGATTTTTGACATATTTAAGCGGTTTAATAGATGTATTGCTTGATCTATATTGCGTTTTATTTTAGAAATTGGAATTAATTTTTGAATATTT